>NW_026896725.1:0-250610 GCF_033153095.1 Gastrolobium bilobum | reverse complement strand
TGAACTCGGAAGGATCAGAGTATGTCCTTGCCGAGATCCATGAAGGAATAAACGGGTATATTACTGGCCAACGATGGGGGCAGATTCTAAAGAACATGTCAAGAAATGTGATAGTTGTCAGAAGCATGGCAAGTTAATCCTTTCACCACCGGAAGAACTGAAATCCATCTCGGCCCCTTGGCCCTTCTTCAAATGGGGAATGGATTTGCTAGGACCTTTTAAAGCTGCTGAAGGATAACTCAAGTGGTTGATCGTGGCTGTGGATTACTTCACAAAGTGGATAGAAGCAGAACCAGTCACCACAATCACCTTGGCTAGAGTGCAAAGGTTCTTTGAACGAAATATTGTTTCGAGATTCGGAATCTCAGCCGAGGTGGTTACTGATAACGGAACGCAGTTTGCTGATAAGAAATTCCAGCAGCTAATGAAAGACCGACACATTCACACATCGTTTCGCATCTGTGGAACACCCACAATCGAATGGGCAAGCCGAAGTGCCCAACAAAGTGATTGTGGAAGGTCTCAAAAAACGAATGTTTGCTACAAAAGAAAGCTGGGTTCACCAGCTATACTTTGTTTTGTGGGGTTACAGAACCAGCACCCAAACTGCAACTGGAGAAACCCCCTACAGACTAACGTATGGATGTGAAGCCTTGATTCCGGTAGAGATTGGAGAACCCTCTTGGAGAAGACTGAATAGTCTTGAACAAGGTGAACAACAGAACAGTAGAATTAGACCTTGTGGATGAAGCTAGGGTCACAGCTCACTGCCAGAATATGATGGCCAAACAACAGACTGCAGCAAAGTATAATAAGAAAGTGAGACCAAGGAATTTTGAAAAGAATGACTTGGTACTCAGGAGAGCAGATATTGGCAACAAGAATGCCAGAGATGGAAAGCTAGCTGTAAATTGGGAAGGACCTTACCGAGTTAGAGAAAAACTCGGAAAATGAGCTTACATCTTGGAGACAGTTGAAGGCAAAGAAGTTAAGCGGACCTGAAATGCAAATAAGCTGAAGACATACTACAGCTAAATCTGCACTCCTCCGCTTCAATATTTCAAAATTGCATTTTGATTTAAGTTCTTTCCTCTACTAGGGATTTGACTAAAGCCGAATATGCCGACAAATTCATGTAATTCGCAATTTGATATCAATAAATGAGGAATTTTTCTTTTTAAAAGATTTATCCTTGTGTATCTTTGATATATCAATATCAAATCCGAGATACAAATACAATTTTCCATAGTGACTCTGATCAAGTCAAAATGTCACTATTTTGGTCATGATACCAAAAAGGGGCAAATGGCATTATTGTTTTTACCTTAGATAAATTGAGTTATGAAATTCAAATTCAATTAAATGGCTAAGTCAAAAGACAAGGTCCATTACATATGCAAGCTTACCAGAATGAGTAAGTTAAACAAACATGCGTCATCGAATTGACATAAAGCGGAATCCGTAAGATGCTTTGACCTCGGCCAGGTCATGAATTAAAAACTCGTATGATGCACGAGTTTACAACAACAAATTGGGATGAAGATTTCACCCAACAAGTATTGAAAAATAATGCAACCTCGGTATATCACTCATCAAGTACGAGGGTGAAGTATATCTAAATAACTCGGATTTGAATCTCAGCAACTTAGGAATTCCAAAAGCTTTCGACAAATCCGGGTATGAAGGGGAATGCTACCTCGTAAAGGGGCTTATGCGTATGCCAAGAATGGTTAAGTCATATCATTCGATAAAGCAAAAAAGAGTTGCCTAATCAAAAAAGCAAAAGCATTACTGCAACGACATTGCTGAATTCTGACAAATCAACAACCTAGATAAATGCATCTACAGTGAATTCGGAATTAGGAGATGCAAAACGACATACCATAAGGCAAGATATTCAAAGAGAAATTGTATGTCTAGGAAACAAAATTAAAACCGGGATAAAACCGGCAATATTCAGGATAAATCAAAAAGGGGCCCAAAGGATCCCAACAAGTTACAAATCCAACTGGCATTTCGGCCCTTCATTTTGTCGGGCTGGCAGGATGATCTTCTAGCACCACAACCTCCTTGCCGGATTGGTTGGTCAATTCAACTTCCTTTGCGAGTTGGTTGGTAGCCTCATCACCATTCTCGACGGCAACAACTTTTTCGGATTGTGAAGCCAAAACACGGGAAGGAGAGGCGACAGCTGGAAAAATGATTCGACCATCAACAACATAGGCACGAGGGCTTAGGCCAACCACATTCAAAAGCAAATCTAGGTTCAGAATTTGCAGTTGGCTTAATGCATTATAAAAGGAACCAGTGATGGACTTTTCAAGTTCACCCCGGTAGAGTTGAGCTTCGTCCTGAGCCTCCCTCAACTGGGCCCTGGCTTCCTTCAATTTTTCCTGCGTTAACTTCATTTCCCCCCTGCCTTCTCATACGTGATTTTGAAATCTCTCAAACTCTTGCTGTTGCAGGCATGGAGATCGATCCAACAAAAATTCCATGCCAGCAACTTTTCAAAGTGGACTCGGCCAACGAGTCACATCCTTGCTCGACAAGCTTAGAACTCAGATAGACGCAAGAGTAACAGGGGACACCTCCTGAGACAGAGGAAGGATAAGACAAAGAACGGATGTTGGAACGTGAACCCGAAGTGGTCATGGGCGGGAAAGAAAGCAAATCCCCAGGTTGAGAAGACAGAACTGAAGGACTATTTTTTATGAGACACTTATCCCGGGAAGAGCAACCTCTACCCCGGTGAGACCCTAACTCCCTATTCGACACCCTGGCCCTTCGCCGAGATCTACCACCACGGCAGCCTCGAAGCATAGCTTCCTGCTCTTCTTCTTCAGTACTAGGAATCCCCCAAAGCCAAAAACGAGCACCTGGAAGAATCTTTTTGAAAAAATCAGGATCTTCCTCCCTCTGCCCTTTAAAATACAGAGCTGGAGAAAAAGAGTTTTCCCCCCTCATTTGGTCAAAAATTGAAAAACACTAAATGTCAAATAGCAAAGGGAGGAGGAGGAGAAAAGCAAGGTGATGACCATCAGCACGACAGGAGGGAACATACAACTTCTGAAAGAGGCAAACTATGGAAGTTTTTCACAGGTTCTGAAGAAATAGCAAAAATCGACGATGGAACATATACATTTTCAAATTTAAAAAGCATACTAGCAATCAAATGTTAAAGCGCAAAGTCGCAACACAGAATCAACAAAAAGCTGAAAATATGTGAAATACCTGTTGAAGGAAGATGAAGAACCGAAGCAGAAATGAGGCACAACACTCAGAAGACACACACACGAAAGCAAACAACTAACGCTGGTGCACAATGCTCAAAAGCGAAACGAAAGCATGTAAGAGGGAAAGAGGGCTTATATAGCCAAGCAAGTGACCACTGAAGTGCGAATAACAAAGGTCAGGGTTTTTTAGGTCCTTTCACCCTCAACTCATAACTGCCACGATCGTGGGTGGAAACCGCAATCATCATGCGCAGAAATCACAGCGCAGAGGAGGCAAGGGGGCAAGGGCAAAACTGCCACTTCCCACAAAAAGGGTAATGATTAGACAACTGAAGCGATGCTGCAATAAATGCGCACGAAACGCAATGACAGCATAAGAACGGCTGCAACACGCTAAAGCACGCGGGCTGGAACACGTGGCACAACACAATGAGTATAGTTCGCAAACCTACATATGAGACAAGGTGTATATGAACATACAGTTGTTCACCGAGTTCGGAGCTAACGCTGGGGTAATAGTCAACTCACGGTTATTTCAGCACAGCTTCTAGGATACACAAGGAAGCAGCAGGCATACATGCATGCCCCAATAACCCGGGTAAAATGTCGACGCGGGTTCTTCATGAAAACACCGACGGGATCATGCACAACCGTCGACCAAATAAATATGCAGATACATTCTGAGATGAGGAATACCGCTTGGGGGCAACCCGCAAGTGGGATTAAACAACTCAAGCGTATTCCTAACTCGGAGTAGCAATATGGTTTATGCTCAACCAGTAAGGCAATACGAGGGAAATGGCGCTGCACATAGCGAAGGTAAGAACTTGAAAGCAACACGTATGCCGACATTTGGAGGCAACCCGACAGCTCGACATTGTACCCGGCCCAAACATTGGGGGTACGCAAAGTATCTCACCGGGTTGATGCTCAACCCGTCGACATAAGGGGGCAAAGGACATCCCGTGAGAAAAAGAATTCCCTCGTAAGCGGAGCATGCAAGTCTGCAAAAACGCAAACACGTTCGGGAGTAAAAAACTGGAAGAGATGCACTCATAAGTTCATCCCGACTACCCGGATACCCAGGTAACCAGGCTGAGGGGCAACTGTTATGGACCCGTATAATGGGCCCATTAAGTAGCAAGCCCAACAAGGGGCAATCCAAGATATGGATTGATGCTAATAAAGGATAGATATCCATCAAGTATACTAATCCTAATGCGACAGCATAGCTATCAGGCATGGGCCCTCACCGTAGGAACCAAAGGCTCATCCACACTACCTACAGGTAACCTCTATAAATACAAAGGCAAACACTAAAGGTACAAACATTCTCTCTCTCTTATGGTTATGCTGTCACTGTGCACACACACAGACCCCATTGGCTAACGCCGTTATAGTATTCTGTGCACAGTGATCTGCTTGACTCAAGGGTATCTCTTTCATAGATACCTTGGAGTGGGCACCAGATCCAACATTAACGTACTAGCCTAATTGGGTTAGACATCTCTGTCTCAAGGACAGAACACCTATTATTCAAAAAAATTTCCTCGCTAAGTAATTTTCTTCTTTTTTATTAAGCTTAGTATCAAGATCTAAAAAAAAAGTAAAAAACCGTAACCCTAAACGCACAGTGTCGAGAGGCTAGAGTTTTTATATACTACGTGTTATAGTACTTAGGATATTAATTTCAACTTACTTTTTTTATTAGTTGAGAAAATCTCTAAAAAAACTGTAACCCTAAACGCATAGTGGCTAGAGGCTAGAGTTTTTATATAATACGTGCTACAATACTTAGGATATTAATTACAACTTACCTTTTTTATTGGTTGAGAAAATCTTTAAAAAACCCGTAAGAGATTAGAATTTTTATATACAATGTGCTACATGCTACACTTGATAGGTAGTTGTGGAAGAAGGACTAGGTGATGTTTTTAGTTTTCATTTGGTACCTATAAGATTAAGGTATGTAACTGATGTGGCTCTGACTTCCTCTCTGATGACCTTAAGGTGATAAAGTGATTCATTTACTATTAATTTTTAACTAAGCAGATGGGATTAAAATTCAATTATTACTACTTGTAAATGCATGTTAATTGTTTGGTTGTATATTTCAAATATCAAGCTGAGACATCAGAAGACTTGTTTGAATGGAAGACAGCTCTTGAACAAGCCATTGCACAAGCACCAAGTTCTGCTCTTGTCGCTTTTGTTATGGGACACAATGGGATTTTTCGGAGTGATGCTACTGAATCTATTGGAGGGTCTTTCTATCAATGTTATAATATGCAAAGACTCCAAAACCACTAGGATTGATGTAGTGGCAAGTGATTTGAATAATTTATATGAGGTCATAGGTTCAAACCTTATTGTTAACGTTGTATAAAATCAATAATATATATATATATTTTGTAATGAACCGGAGTGAGGCCCACATCCATAGAAAGCCCAAATAATACAAGTCCAAAGGTAAGCACTATAAATGGGAGCTAAAAACCACAGGTATGACTGATTTTTTCTAACCCTATTTAGGTAACCACACAGCGCACGCACACACACCCATTGGCTAAGACCGTCGTATAGTGTGTAGTGATTCGCTGCCCCCAAGATACCTAATTCATAGGTATCTAGAGAGAAAGCAGTAGATCCAACATCGACTATCTAACCTTCGGTTAAACATCTCTGCCTCAGGCAGAACATTGGCGCCGTCTGTGGAAAACACTTCCTATAATCACGTGGTTAAAAGCCATCGATTAAAATGGTGAGGACAACCAGAAGTGGTTACCGACAGTCCTCAAGGTCGAATTCCAGGCACCAGCCAATTCCTCCCATCAGGGAGGATCCTTCAGGACAACGTGTCCTTCAGGATCATCAACAGCTAAACACCGATGTTGTGCACATTAACGATGTGCACTCTGATTCAGCATTAACTCCAGCAGTTAATCCAAATGCCCCGTATGTAGAGGGGCTACAACCAATGGAGGGACAGATTGTAGATGCCGCACATATGCCAAACGGTGCAGCCAATGATCCGCGGGTGACAGATCTAGCTATCTCCGTGGTGCTTCGGAGAATGGAGGAGATGGAGAGAAGGAATTAGCTCCAGAGGCAAGAAGATGATAGGAAGATTCGGAAATTGGAGACTCGGCTATGGTGAGTCTCCAACTCGGATCCTACACGAGTTATAACGCAGGTCATAACTGACTTGAGGATCACGAATCCCCAGCAGAACAACAATGATCGAACCCGGAGTCAAGTGAGAAATGCTGATGGCCGACCTCAAAGGGTCGTTACTAACCCGGTTCGTAAACAAGAACCTCAGCATGAAGGAAGCCGAGATGGAGGAAGAGGTACAACGAGGCAGATAGAGAACTCCCAGCCCCTAGGCGACAGGCATTTCTTCAGGAACCCGAATGACGTGTCCGGGGTATACAGGAGAAAGTACAACATGGGGCAGTACAATGATAGTCCCTTCGTGGACGAGATTGTTGATGCACCCTTCCCAGAAAATCTGAATTTGTTAGAGCTCCTCAAGTACGACAGAACGCAGGATCCCCAAGTACACTTGGATGCCTTCGATATGGCTATGTACATCAAGGGGATAGAGGAATCTTTGATCACACAACTTTTTGCAACTACGTTGAGAGGAGCGGCTCAAACATGGTTTTCATCATTACCAGCGCATCAGATCTTTTGAAGAATTTGATGGAAGATTCTTGCTGAATTTTGCTACTAGCAAAAAACAACCAAAATCAGAATTTGCACTGGGGAAAATAAGACAACAACCTGGTGAAACCTTGCAAAAATATTTGGATCGTTTTAAAATGGCAGCCTTACAGGTTCTAGGATTGTCTGAAAATGTTCATCTGCACCTGGTAATAGCAGGGTTATATGGCTCCTCTAGGTTGGCCAAGTCTATATACAAAGACCTGGTTCGAACGCTGGTAGAGTTCACGGCTCGGTCAAAGAAGTATTTGGAGCTTGAACAGATGAAGATTGAGAACATGGATCAGAAGCACCATCCTAACCATATAGAGAAACCCGAAAATCGAAGGCAAAATGAATTTCAGGGTAAAAGACAAGACGAAAGAATTTCAGCAAGGGGAAGATTCGAGAAGTACGCCCCTTTAAATTCACCCAGGTCACAAATCTGGAGAGAAGTGGCCTCAATCGAGATGAAGAAGGTGGATAGACCCTGGCCTTTGCTAAACCAAGCCGGGTTAGACCAATCTCGGTATTGTGCGTTTCATGATGGATCCGGGCACACTACAGATGAATGCTGGGATTTGAGAGACATGATTGACAAATATATTAGGGACGGTAAGCTGCGTCAGTATTTAATAAGGACTCAAGGATGAAGGAGCAATGACACGAGCTGTCGAACTCGCGCAAATTAAAAATTATTTTTTAATTAGGGTTCATAAAATTTGCAGTAAAGTGGAAACCCTAAGTCGTCTCTCAAGGAAATTGTTTTGGTTAAAATCGCTTATGAGAACAGAAAATTAAAAGGGGGGTTTTGGATTTTGATTCAATAATTAAAAAGGCAGAATATAAATTTGGAATAAAAATTCGTAATTAAAAATTAACCAACCTAAGGTTAGTGTTCCATGGACGTCTTTCCTCGGATAAGAAGATATCAGAATCGTGATTGATTTGTCAATCGAATCAGAATCCTTATTTCCAATTGACAACCCTCTCTAAGCGATCGCTTAGCATTTGATCAAAGACGATGCTTCTACTCATACAATCGCAGAGTATCAGCCCGCTTGATTTAAGGTCATAGGGTCAATCAACCTAACCATCAAATCTGATGATTAATCCCTTTCCATAATTGCAATCGCGAACCTCAGATTGAATATCCACGATCGCACGATATCAATCTGAGTTGGGAAGGGAAACAAAACTGATTTGAAATAAACGCAGATCCTCAAGACCAATCCATTGAATCCATTACCCTTAGGTTGATTAAAAGGTTCTTAGCCTCACATGGCTAAGGTAAACATAATTGAAATAAAAAGATGAAGAAGAAGAAAAAGATGAAGAACGCAATTGAATAAAAACTCAGAGAGAACTTCTCTGTTGTAAAAACTGACTACTGAAGGGTTTCCTAGAGTCTCCCTTAAATAGCCGTCACGCAGGACGGCTAGGGTTTCATTGCTTCAGCCCACACATAAAATAAAAACCGAATAAAATAAAATGAAACAATAAAAGTTGGCTTTGGGCCACTTAAGTAATTGGGTTTTAATTTAAATTACAAGCCCAATAGTCAAACAAAACTTCAGCAAAACGCGTCCAACTTGGCGTCCGAAATCGACCAGCTTATAGTCCGAATTGGGCTTCGAGCTCTCATAAGAATTGTAGCTCTCTGTGTTATCTGAAAAACCCAATAAGAAAGGAGTCAATCCGATAACTATGGATCGAGATATGGCCAAAATACAGAAGTAACGTAAAGCTGAAAAATTCTGACGAAAATAAATTAAACCCAATCAAAAACTAAAAACCTAAATTAACTCTAACAATCATTATTTTATTCAAATAAATCCTAAAAATACTAATCAAGAGTAACAAAGAAGTGTAACAAAATATTTGTTATCAAGCAACAGGAAAAGAAGAGGCCGACCTATGAGTCTGCCAAAAGAAAAGAGATTCAAAGAAGAAAGTCGGGGTAAGAAGCTGGCTAGAGAAGAGGATGAGTTTGTGGAGCCAGAGTTTGAATGCAATGTGATTAGGGGAGCTTTTGGCGGAGGAGGTGATACCATGAATGCTAGAAGGAAATACTTAAGAGAAGTGCTTTCGATTCGAGAGCATCCTAAGTTCAAGGAGGAAGCTAAACCAGAGCTGCCATTATTGTACTTCACTAGGGAAGAGTTGGAAGACGTGATGCCGGGACATGTTGACGGGTTGGTCATTACAGGGACGCTAGTTAATTGCAGAGTCAAGAAAATCTTTGTGGACAATGGCAGTTGTGCCGACATAATTTTATGGCAGGCGTTTAAAAAGATGAACTTGGATGAGGAAGACCTGAAGCCCTGCCATACTGCCCTGATTACGTTCAACGACCGTAATACCATTCCCAAAGGATACATTGACCTTAGGCTGATCCTAGGATCGAAAGAGGCATACAAATCGAAAATGGTACGGTTCATTGTAGCCGACTTCCCATCGGAGTATAATATGATATTGGGAAGGCCAACTATTCATAATTGGGATATGTTGGTTTCCATCAAGCATCAGAAAATTAAGATGATTGGTAAACAGAATACAGTGATCACCATTGCAGGAGACCAGAAGGAATCTCGAGACTGTTATTTCAAGTTAGTTAGAGCGATGGAAAGTGGTCCTAAACCTTCAACCGAGATCAAGGAAAACAACAACAGTCAGGTCGATCCAAGCCAGAAGGGAAAGGAATCAATAAACATTGTGGAATTGGACATGAGGGATGATACCCAGATGCCAAGACCATAACCCGACGGAGCGTTAGAAGAAGTAACCATTGGAGAGCTGGGACAAACTACTAAGATCGACAAAGGATTGACGGATGATGTGAAAGAGCAGCTCGTGACATGTTTGAGAAATAGCAAGGACGTCTTTGCTTGGAAGTCGACAGAAATTCCAGGGGTAAACCCTGCTTTCTGTTGCCATAAGTTGGCAGTATATCCAGGATCCAAGCCGGTAGCTCGGAAAAAAAGGAGGCTCAGCCCAGAACGTCGACAAGTGTTGGAAGATCATGTTAAGGAGCTATTAGAAGCAGGTTTTATTCGGGAAATACAATATACCACCTGGTTATCTAATGTGGTAATGGTTAAAAAACTAACTGAAAAGTGGAGAGTATGCACGGATTATACCGACCACAATAAGGTGTGTCCAAAGGACGCATACCCTATGCCCAACATAGACCAGTTGGTTGATAGCTCCTCCGGGTTCCAGATGTTGTCCTTCATGGACGCCTACTCCGGCTATAACCAGATACCGTTACACCTTGAGGGCCAGGAAAAAACAGCGTTTATCTCGGAAAAGGAAAACTATTGTTATGATGTAATGCCTTTTGGGTTGAAAAACTCAAGAGTCAATTATCAAAGAATGATGAACCAAGTGTTTGCAGACCAGCTAGGCAAAAGTGTTGAAGTATACATAGATGACATGATAGTCAAGTCACTGGACTCAACGGTGCACATCGAGGATTTGGAGCAGACCTTCAAAAAATTAAGGCGGCATAACATTCGGTTAAATCCAGCAAAATGCGCCTTCGGGGTCTTCGCGGGAAAGTTCCTGGGCTTTATGATGACTCACAGAGGTATTAAAGCTAATCCGGATAAGTGCAGAGCTGTGCTGGAGATGAAGGCTCCTACGAGCAAGAAGGAGATACAACATTACCTTTCTTCAAGTTACTTAGAAAGGAGGTGCAATACGGGTGGACTCCAAAATGTGAAGCTGCGTTCCAAGAGATAAAGAGGCAGCTGGCTTCCCCACCAGTTTTAACAAAACCAAGGGAAGAAGAAACCTTGATGATATATCTCTCCGTGGGTGACATAGCTGTCAGTTTGGTCCTAGTACAAGAGAATGAAGAAAGACAGCAGCCGATTTACTTTGTAAGTCGGCTATTACAAGGAGCGGAGCTCAGATATTAGAGGTTAGAAAAAGTGGCTTTTGCCTTACTGATTTCTGCTAGAAGACTTAGAGCATATTTTCAGGGACATAAGATTGTGGTCTGGTCGAATTTGCCAATTCAGCAGGTTCTCCACAACCCTGATCTAGCAGGAAGAATGATGAGCTGGGCTGTGGAACTATCGGAATTTGATATAGCATTTGAAAGTCGTAAAGCAATCAAATCCCAAGCACTGGCGGATTTTGTTAGGGACCTTACTTCAATCCAAAATGAGAATTCGAACAGCACGGATACCTGAAAAGTATATGTAGATGGCTCCTCCAACTCAAAAGGGAGTGGAGCCGGGGTCATCATCGAGAACCCAGAAGGTACAGCCATCGAGCATTTCATGCAAATGGGTTTTGAAACATCAAACAATCAGGCGGAATACGAAATTTTCATAGCCGGCCTGCAGCAAGCTAAGGAACTCGGAGAACAAAGGCTGCAGGTTTACAGCGACTCTCAATTGGTTACCTACCAAATTGAATGGAGTTATCAAGCTAGAGGACCATTGATGACAAAGTATTCAGACTCCGTTAGGCAGCTAATGGCGGAATTTGAAAAGGTGGATGTCAGCCATATTCCGAGGAATGAAAACAGCAGGGCTGACATTAGGGGTGTTCGCGGTCTGGATTGGATCGGTTTTGGAAGCAAAAATCATCCGATCCAATCCCTTCGGTTTAATCATATAATAATCCATTCGGTTTTGGTTTTTTACAAATCCGATCCGATCCAATCCAATTTTTTTCGGTTTGGATTGGATCGGTTTTCGGTTTTTTGAAAATTCTAAAATTTATTTCATGATTATTGTGAAAATAACATTTTTTGTATATATTGGCTTTGTAATTTTTTTTTTTTGAAATACAAAAGCATTAGTAAACTATAATATAGTTTTTTTTTTGTTTTGGCAATGAGATATGAAGCTCTACTAAGATAAAATTTGGTTGATGAGATGTGACTAGATTTTTTCTTAGGTTTAGTTGATGGGTTTATGGGTCTTGGGTTTAGAAATTTTTAGACTATGATTAGGGAAAGACCCAAGTAAGTAGAGAGGAATTAATATATTGGATCAATTTTCATCAATCCATCCAAAAACTGATCCAATCCAATTAAAATTTGCGGTTTTTAATCGGTTTTCGGTTTGCAGTTTATTCGGTTATCGTTTTTCGGTTCGGTTATCGCGGTTTGAATCGGTTTGGATCGGTTGATGACCACCCCTAGCTGACATACTATCCAAACTAGCAAGCACTAAAGGAAGGGGAAATCATAGGACGGTAGTTGAGCAGAATATCCTAGAACCCACATGCGTGATGCAAATAACAGGGATAGATGGTTGGCGTTTTGTCATCACTGATTACCTGGAAAATGGGACGCTCCCTGAGAGAAAGGAGGAAGCCAGAAAGTTAGTTAGAGATGCTGCATTGTATACCATGGTGGAAGGGCAGCTATACAAAAAATGAATTTATTCGCCTTTGTTGAAATGCCTGAACACGGATAGGGCACAATATGTATTGTCTGAAATCCACGAAGGAATCAATGGCCAGTATATTGGAGGGAAGGCTTTAGCTCGAAAGGCGCTTAGAGCTGACTATTTCTGGCCATCCATGAGCGAGGATGCAAATGAGCATGTGCAGATGTGTGATCAATGTCAGAAGCACAGAAAGAAACTAGTGGCCCCACCAGAAGAATTAAACTTAATCACTGCCCCATGGCCATTCTTTAAATGAGGGATGGATCTCTTGGGTCCATTTGCAGCAGCAGAAGGCCAACTGAAGTGGTTAATAATGGATGTGAACTACTTTACCAAGTGGATAGAAGCAGAGCCAGTTGCTACCATTACCTCGACTAGAATTCAACGTTTCTTTGAGAGGAACTTGATTTGCAGGTTTGGGATCCCGGCTGAAGTAGTTACTGATAATGGAACCCAGTTCGCAAGCAAAGCATTCCAAGAGTTGATGGTTAACCTTCATACCTGACATCGTTTTGCATCAGTGGAGCACCCCCAAACTAACGGTCAGGCATAAGCAGCCAATCAAGTCATTATAGAAGGGCTGAGAAAAAGAATAGAGCAATCTGCCAAAGGAAAATGGGTAGAAGTGCTATACTACGTACTCTGGGGATATAGAACCACAATACAGACGTCTACAAGAGAAACCCCGTTCAGGTTAACCTATGGATGTGAGGCCATGATTCCAGTGGAGTTAGGAGAGCCGTCCTGGAGAAGAATCCAACCGATGTCGCAGGCTGAAGAAGAAAATGATAGTAAAATGGCGGTCGAATTGGATCTGATAGATGAAACCCGGGTTACGGCTCACTGCAAAAATGTTGCAGCCAAACAGCTTGTTGCTAACCGATTCAATAAAAAGGTAAAGCCTAGATCGTTTGTGGTAGGAGATTTGGTTCTTCGCAGAGCGGACGTTGGAGGACGAAATGCGGGTGAAGGAAAGCTAGCTCCAAGATGAGAAGGGTCGTTCAAAATAAAAGAAAAACTATCAAAGAGGGCCTACACACTGGAGACTCCACAAGGGAAGAACGTTAAAAGAACGTGGAATAGAGATAAATTGAAGAAATATTTTAGTTGAGAAAACAAGATATTTTGATTTTACTTTGTCATTTCAAGTCATATGAATAAATTGAATAAGGGTTTTATAAGAGTTATGTTGTAGGAAAAATGATTGTGTAATGTTATAGAGATTCGTTTTGCATGCCGTAATTTCTTTTTTTCTTTTTTTTTTAAAAAGTGTGGGCCCCATAAAATGTTGTGTAGGAAAGTTTGTTTTGTCATGTTAAATGAAAAATGTAAACCCCATTGAATAATAATGTTCAATTTATTTTCTTCAAAGGTCTGTTATCTAACTTAAATAAGAGGTAATGGAACCCGTCTTGCCAAAACGGCAAGAATAATGAGTTCTAGCCTGGAAACAAATCCAAGGTATTGGAACCCGTCTTGCCAAAACAGCAAGAATTGTGAGTTCTAGCCTGGAAACAAATCCAAGGTATTGGAACCCGTTTTGCCGAAATGGCAAGAATTGTGAGTTCTAGCCAGGCACCAAACCGAGGAATTGGAACCTGTCTCGTTAAGTAACGAGAATAATGGCTCTAGCCGAGGTGGGATCATATAGGAGAACGAGGGGACACCCTCTAACTCCTACATGCCCTTGGAAAAAGCATGAATTATTGCTAAAGCGGAGAATACGGCAAAAAGGAAAATCAAATCAAATAGCCCTGCTCAGATTAACAGGCAATGTCGTTAACAAATCAAAAAATAATTCTCAGAGTCATGACAAGAAATTTAAAGGTACAAAATAAACCGGCATCCCGGCTGTTCTCTTCGATCCTGATCACCGCCTTGAAGAATCTGGCTAACCTCGTCCTCAAACTCTTGCCCGGCAACCTCTGTTGCCGGGGTAATCACCACGTTCGACGCCTCAGGTTTACCCATATTCTGATCAATTGAAGGGGGCGGAATGTAAACTCCACCCCGAATATAGCCAAAGCAGTCAAGCTGGTCAGTCTTCAAGGTCACCTCAGGATTAAAATACTTCATTTGATTGACAGCATTCCAGAAGGCACTACTAGGGGTGTTCGCGGTCTGGATTGGATCGATTTTGGAAGCAAAAATCATCTGATCCAATCCTTTCGATTTGATAATATAATCATCCATTCGGTTTGGATTTTTTTCAAATCCGATCTGATCCAACCCAATTTTTTTCGATTTGGATTGGATCAGTTTTCGATTTTTTGAAAATCATAAAATTTATTTCATGATTATTGTGCAAATAACATCTTTTGTATATATTGGCTTTGTAATTTTTTTTAAATACAAAAGCATTAGTAAACTATAATATAGTTTTTTTTTGGCAATGAGATATGAAGCTCTACAAAGATAAAATTTTGTTGATGAGATGTGACTAGATTTTTTCTTGGGTTTAGTTGATGAGTTAATGGGTTTTGGGTTTAGAAATTTGTAGGCTATGATTAAGGAAAGACCCAAGTAGGTATAAGGGAATTAATATATTGGATCGGTTTTCATCAAACCATCCAAAAATTGATCCAATCCAATTAAAATTTGTATTTTATTTTTATTTTTGGTTTTTCAGTTTTCGGTTATTTGGTTATCAGTTTTTTGATTCGATCACCGTGGTTTGAATCGGTTTGGATCGGTTGATGAACACCCCTAGGCACTACCAACAGCCTTCTCTAAAGCAGCTTGACCGAAATCATAAGCGGATTGCAAATTCTGGAGGTCGAATTTCAATTTGTCATTTTCCAAGGTCAGTGCAGCAATTTTTGATTCCTTCTCCGTCAGCGCAGACAACTTGTCCTTGAAAAAATTGACAATACTCTCCTTATCAGCAGTCAAGTTAAATGAGTCTGACACAAATTGTAAATCCGCCTGTGATTGCTCCAAAGAGGATTTCAACTCGGGAGCAGTGCTTGTCAGGTCCTTGTTACCTCGGATTGCCTTATCATGATTAACCTGAAGTGCGTCCTTCTCAGCAACAAGTTCGGTATGCTTTTCTAGCAATAGAGAATACGACTTCAACAAAGATGCCGCCTTGAAAGTATACAGCTCAACCTTTTGCAGTTCCTCCAATTCGGCACGCGAGATAACACCAGACCCAAAAAATGCAGCTGGGGGGAGAGTGACACCTCGAAGTTCGGTGGCTACCCCAGTTTCCCACAAAGCACCCCTCTTAAGTTCAGTAGGAAGAGCCGACAGAAGCGAGGTACCCCGATTAACGGTTACCACTGCACGAGTAGCAGCACCGCCTGGAATGGGGGAGGTCGGATTAACATCAGATTCCAAGTTTTCAGGATCAATAATAAGACCCAATATTGATGTACCGGGATTGGATGTCGGGGTAGAGGTAGTAGCCGCAGAAAGGCAGATCGTTCTCTATCTTTTGAAAGCCGGAGGGGGTGGGGCAGTAGATGTACCCTTCAAGGACAAAATGTAATTCGGTTGTTCCTCCTCTTCCATGTTGAAATTCATGCTGGAATCTGCAAGCAAATAAGCGACATTAAAATAATGAAAAAGAAATGTCAAGTGCATGAAAGAAAAAACAATATGAGCATACTAGTTCGATCCAAGCTGGATTGCGATCTAGCTACTAGAGAGGCTGCACTCAGATGACCCTTGGAACCCACATGGTCCAGTAAAGCCTTAACACTGATCTTGTCCTCCTTTGACAACCTCAGCTTGAAGCCAGCCGACTTACGGAGATGATGCTCCCAAGACCAATAGAGGGGAAACACTCATTTCCCATCATCACCAATGAATCACGGCTTCTCGCCAACCTTAGCTACCACTTTGAAATAAAAAGCCTTGAAATCCTTGAAGGAATCGCTTGTACACAGAGAACAACTTCCTAGAAGGTTTACTGGCACGACCTCGAATGCTAATCCAGCCCTTGAACTTTGGAGGCTCTGAACCAGTGCGAGGGATGTAGATGTTGAAGAAGTACAAGAAAAGGGGAACTGTACAAGACAGAGACAAGGATGCACACAACTGTTCAAAGGCAACAATGTAGGCCCAACCATTGGGATGGATTTGAGTTGGTGCAAGGAGAAGATGATTCAAGAGCTGTATCTTGAAGGGAGAAAAGGGAAACTGAATTCCAATCTTCGTTATTAGGTCACTGTTGGGTCAAAAACTTATTGGTTGATTAAAATATTATGATGAAGGTCGTTCATTTGTTTAGTTCAGTAAGAGAAAACACATTCATTCTCTTAATTTCAACCCAAGTGCGCAATGCCCAAATTATCGTTCCCACGAGGATAGAACTCTAATTAATGCCTTAAACTATTTTAAAAAGAATGAAAATGAAAAGAAATGTTAGTAATTGACCTGTTTAGTCAAACGTTCCCTACAGTCTTGACAACGTTCCTCAAGAACAGTAGGTTCAATATGACAGCAAACAGCTCCTCGCGTCGTTATATATGTAATCCTTCTTGGTGAAAAGAAGGCACGACAATATTCATTGGAGATTTGTAGATATAAGATTGAATAAAGCAGAAATAACAACAGTAATAACAATAATTAAGAGACAATAGTATGGATGGTTTTAAACACAGTTTTAACACAAGGAACAAATTCACTATTCCATTCCTAAATATCTATTTTCTCTGCTCAAGACTTAACACTTTTGTATTTGTTCCTGTCTCTTCACTGCCAACTCTGATTCCTCAGCTCATGGACTAAATGGCTCACAAGTTTCCATATTCTTATGGCTCCCTTGACTCCAACAGTTACTTAGTACAGAACCTTCAAATGAACGAGGTGATCCCTTATTCCTAAGGCAACCAGCAGTTTGTTTCCACAACATTGTCTTCCCCCTCTGGTTAAGCTGTCTGAAATTCCTTATTTATGGAAGTTCCTTTCTCAGTATGTGTTCAATTTCCATTGATACACAATGAATATAGCTTAATTAACTAGAGAAATACAAAAGCTTCAGTACAAAAGTTTTGAAAATAATTCTTTAAGAACTTCGCAGTTATTCCGTTCCACAGATAGTTTAGCCCATAGCTACTACTTTAAATATAATTATTCTAAACTGAAATTTCATAGACCCGAGATTTAGTTCAGAGATAACGAGTGAAAAGGCGAGAAATAACACTTATATTTAATTGGAAAAAAATTAGGTTACAAGAAAATGAAAAGTGGAGAATATGGTTGCTGCTCGTGAGGAGTCTCAAGTGGGTGATACAGAATGAAGAAGAAGTGTTGTCACTTAACTACAGCTAAAACTATACAAAAGAAAAACTACAAAATAAACTAAGTGATCTTTTTTTAAGGAATTCAATGATGTTCTTCGTGCTGGAACGTCCTATTTATAGGCAGAAGAGTGAATGGCAAATGGTGTAATTCCCTTGGAGTTATTTTCTTGATTGCATGAAAGGGGCGGTGTGAACAGTGCTTTGAGGGGCGCAAGTGGCTGGATGGGACAGTTATTGTTGAAATTTGTCTTTCCTTCTGATCTCCCCCATGTCTTGCTTTCCTCTTAGCCAATAGGAACCGTTTATTCTCTGCTGCGCACGTTTCCTCTTGCTTGATTGCTGCACCACTTGTGCTTAATGCAAACTTCTTTTCAACGTTTCCTGAAAAGTGGTTAGAGAGATTGAGTTAGTGGAGCATATGTATTTAATGTTCCAAATTTGTTTCCCTTTTTGTATATTTTTAAAGGATTACATCACCATCCGTTTCTCATTGTGTTTTTGTCATAAAGATGTTAAACATGTGCTTTTAGTGCCAAAGTTACTCATCAGATGAGGGAACAAATAGTATTTTTCCATCAAAATGGGCTTAGATGAGAACGAATTTTTGTCCCATCAGTCACGATAGAAGAAGAAAGAATGTGGTTCTTCAGGATTCCGGCCTGAGCAAACGGGCTCATCATCTGCAGGGTGAAGGTATTGAACCCAACCGGGTTGCCTATCGGAAGCCCAAATACCTCTTCAGTAGACATATCGGACCTAAAACTCAACCTCTTATGTAACCCATGGAAATTGCTTTCGAAGATCACTGCTGACAGGGGCAGAACCTTTCTCAGCTAGGCTCACCTCAGCTTCTTATCCTTGGCTAGAAAAGGAAATTTTCACGTTTAACTTTGTAGAAAAGGACTCCATAAATACCTAGAACAGCAAAATGGGAGGATTAAAAAGCAGGAAAAGTACGCAGCAAAGAGGATACGTACCCGAACTAAACAAACTATTATGGGAAGAACTTGAGGAGTCGTCTGATTCAACCACGGAGGCAGGGGTAGATGAGCCAGGATGGTGTGAACAACTGCCTAATACTAAGTCAGCCATGAAATCGTTCCCTTTCTCAATAAATTGAGCACTAAGGTTAACACAATTGAAGCAAGGCTCTAGACTCCTATTATTCGGGTAAACTGACATGCCTTGATGAGAAGTGGGAAGAGGAGCAGGGTTGTAAGTTGGAACGGGGGTCGAACGTGAAGGGAAGGAGGTTGGACCCAAATTATGAACAGGACGTCTTGGTAAAATCCCTAAGCTCCGGTGGAGACCCCGGCTTCGCCCTCGGGTTGGGGGCGAGATGAGGATGCCCCTCTACTTCCACCGCCTCGATAACCTCTTAGTAAGGCAGCTTGAGTCCCCTCCTCGGTTTGAGGTCTACCAAACAACCAGAACCTTGGACCAGGAGGCAGGCTCTGGATAAATCTTTCTTCTTCCTCTGCATGCCTCTCTTCCTCCTCGGCATCAATTTCATCACTACGACCAAAGACACAAGGGCAAGTAGGTCTTCCTCGAATAGTGAAGTTCCTCTCACCCATATCAGGAGAAACTTTCAAACTAAGATATGGTGGAAGATAAAAAAGCAGCAGGGAGGTTTCATATAAGCAATATAGTGTAAATAAGCGAAGTGTAATCAGACAAACAAGAACAGTGTGGCACACTAGAAGTGCAAGGGTGATAGAATCAAACTTGTCGTGACAAAATAACACACGCGACTAATTTAAAAGTGTGTAGAGAAAATATCAAAGCAGGAAATAACATTACAGGAAAAGAAGAAGGCAAAAACCGAAGTCAAGAGAATGCCAGTAAACACACCTGAGAAAATGAAGCCTGGAGAAAGTATGAAGATGGTGAGCGAAAAAGAGTTTCGGTAGGAGTAATGCAAAGGTGAAAGAATGAAGAATCAAAATAATGAAGTTAGTGGAAAAACTGAAGTCGAAAGGATAAAAACCCGCGAAGCCAAAGGGTAGGGGCATGAGAGTAATTTGATAGTAGACAAGACAGTTGAGGGACGTTTTTGCAGTGAAAATTAATGTAAAACGGCGTGGGAGGAGTAGTGGCACACGACGCACTTTTGAAGAGGGCCACGTGGAAAGTAGTCCTCATTACGTGGGAGGAGAATCGTTTCCCAGGAAAGAAGAACCGCTTCTCGAAAGAGAAAGCCGTACCACACCTCAAGTAAGGCATCTCGGATAGAGTTATATCCGGGGTAACCTGAAGAACCTCGTCCATCTCCTCCAATCAAGCTAAGAGAAGCCGAAGTTCGAATTAAAGCAGAGGTAGTGACAAGGCCGGGATATACCAGTATCCGGGGTGAAACATATACATCAAAGGACATAACTCGGACATCCCGGCATCCTGAATACTCAGTCTACCGGGCTGGGGGGCAACTGTTATGGACCTAAGTGAGGCCCACATCCATAGAAAGCCCAAAGGTAAGCACTATAAATGGGAGCTAAAGACCACAGGTATGACTGATCTTTTCTAACCCTATTTTATGCAACCACACAGCGCGCACACACCCCCATTAGCTAAGGTCGTCGTATAGTGTGTAGTGATTCGCTGCCCCCAAGATACCTAATTTATAGGTATCTAGAGAGAAAGCACTAGATCCAACATCGACTATCTAACCTTCGGTTAGACATCTCTGCCTTAGGCAGAACATATATATATATATATATATATATATATATATATATATATATATGGGAGAATGCGTATCATTTTAAAGGATGTAAAGTTGTGTCATTTTAAGTAAGAGAAATAGATAGATTATAAAAGGGAATGTGGATAAATGGACCCACCTCTTTGTGAGAGTAAAATGGCACAAGTTGTGTCATTTAAAAGAACAAATATTTTTCCCATATATATATATATTATATATATATATAAACAAATATTTATCCTTTTAAAGAATATAACTTTGTGTCATTTTAAAGATTTTCATCAATCAATGATTTTAATTTATTATGAATTACTAATTAATTAATAAGTTTGACCCAATAAATTATAACCATTGATTGACGGAAATCAACGGTTAAGATATAAAATAATACAAATTATATCTTTTAAAATTTTATATAAATATATATATATGGAAATATTTTTCTTATGTTGTAGAAAAGAAGTTATCTCATGTTGTAAAAATAAAATTATAAGTGGGACCCACAAGTAAGAAGAAAGAGAAAAAAAATGGTGGGATCCACTTCTCTTTTGTGTGTGTAAGAAAATTGTTTATCTCATGTAAAATGAGATAAATATAACCCATATATATATGACCTAAGTTCGAACCATTGAATAGCCTCTTGGGCCCAAAGTGATCAAAAGAAGCCAGACCTTTTTGTCAGTTGGGCATTTGAACCCACTATCATAATGGACTGACGATTGTTATCATCGTATTGGCCCAACTACTAGAGGGTAGTATATACTCAGGTAGTATGTATTACCCGAAGTACATAATATAGTTTATAAAAATTTATAATAAATTTTTTTTAAAATATATCCTTGTTCTTTTTGTATATACTCTCTCAAACACGAGTCCAATGCATTTGGGATTTAGCCTTTAGGTTTCTACTTTTTTTGAACTGATCTGGCCTCCTTATTATTCTTTTTTTTTAACAAAAAAAAATGATAACGTGTGAGCTAACCTATTTGACCCGCGAGTTGACTCGATTTTTTTCGATCTGGCTAGGGTTGTCAGCTCATTTTTGCCATCTCAATCCGACTTATTTTATGCGGGTTGGCTCATTTTTGCCATCCCTAATTATAAGACTGATGAACTTTTTGGTGCCAAATGAAAGTTAATAGAATGTGCAAATTTTCTTTGGACGCCTTACTTGGCTTGAGCTCCGCCAATCAGAGCCTTTCACATGCAGAGACCCACAGAATTTGGGCTTAAATAACTTTAGTTAAATATTACACAATTTATCATATGTTGTTAGTTCTATTATTAGTTTATCATTATAAACTTACCTAAGAGAATGATGTTTTTCGTTATTACGGTTGAAATAGTTATAGTTAGAAAACCTTAACATTATTGAGATTTTTCTCACGTGTATTTGTTTTGTACTAACCTTTCCAGAGAAACATCATGCCTAACTTAAGCTTAACTTGTGAGGGATGGACAATTATTATTTGTCTCTACAACGACAGCTCAAAATTATATGTAGTAGTGGAAAATCAAGGAGTAGCAGCTATATTTTATTTAGATAGTGTAGAAACTTATACATATATATAATATACTAGATTGAATAAGACTTGTGTTCTATACAAATTTGTAACTTTAAGTAGTTATAAATGTAATATATGTATTGTATTGATGTAACATAATTTAGAATATAGAATCTGATGTAAAATAGTTTGAATGTAAGTACCATGTATACGTACACGTAACTTAAGAAAGTTTGTATTGTCTATCGATGTTTTTATTTATTTATTTTATCATTTTTATAGTTAGAGTATAGTATGAGAAATAATGTGATATTCTTTATACTGGTTAATTATAAAGGATGTAGTGTACCAAAAAAATATATTATAGAGTATGTTGCATTTTTGCTTATTGTTCTTTGTCTCACTCTTTCTCTCATCTTTGTTCTTCGAATCTCATTCCGAATCCTTTCTCTTCTTAATGTTTCAAGGTTTCACTTTTGCTTTTTTAGCAACGTCCCCACAAAACATGTAAGTGCCTTTAGTTCTATTCTTTTTTTTTTTTCTTTTTTTTGTCGTGTGAAATGGTGAGTTTCTATTCTCAAATCTCTTGTATACTTTATATGGTTTTCCTAGAACATGTTTCCTTTTTGGTCAACCATCTTTCCAAGAATATGTTTGCAAACATTTTATTTTTCCTTTTGTTTGTGTTGGGCAAGTGGCTTCTTACACAGGACGCTTACGGAAGACCTAGAGGGGGGGGGGTGAATAGGTGTTCTAAACTTTTTCAAAGACTTTTTGAATTCACTAAACAATTACACAATTTTTCTTCAGTCCCTATATGCCCAAAATAATTTTTCACAATGCTAAGAACAATGTAGTAACAGAATGCGTACCTTAGCAATTTATAGAGTATAAACGCAGCAATGTAATTTTCTTAAACAAAACAGAAAATGATTAATTTCTAAATTCCAGAAAACAGTTTAAGTGCTACAGCAATTATAATAGTATCAGTGTAACTGTCAGTCTCTAAACAAAATATTCAGAAATTAAATGAGAGACAAGAGACACACGATATATCCTGGTTCACACCCACTAAGCCTAAGTAGGGTGCTACGTCCAGACTGAAGTAGCTGCAGATATTTTATTTATCACAAGTGAACCTGTTTTACAAACACGCGTCACATATGCAATCAAACAAAATACCAAAAATCTTCCTAGTGCCTACACTGCTCCAAGCTCTGAGAATACTCTCAAGCCGAACCTAAGGAGTTCACCAACTCCTCTCACACAAGACCTCCACTCTCCCTAGTGGATTCTTGAGGCTCCAAGCCTTGAGACACACTCTCAAGCCAAGCACAAGGTCGCCAACCCACACGGTTGCACCCACACACCTAAGATAGATTTACAGCACGCAACTACTCCACTTTAACAACCAATACAGAGTTTTTCAGAACTGTAACAAGGAAAATAATCCAAAAATACAGTGTCTTATCACACCAAATATATCACAGTAATATTAAACTAAGCTCCACAAATTTATGCCATATGCAGAAAATTAATCCAATGACATATGTATTAAAATCTCTAAAATTAACGCACAAAGGAGCTTGGATATTACAAAATTAATTCTCTAATCAATGGGTACCAAGAAATCTGATTTAAAAGAAAATATCACAATTTGAATAGAAAAATTAGATTCAGAATTTTAACAATAAATTCCTAAATCAATGAACAACTCAAGAGATTTAATATTCAGATTAAACAACTCAAAATCCTTAAAGCATATGAATAATAGATCTGGAAATTTCAGATTAAAAACTTTAAATCAAAGATTTACAAAGAATTTGAGTTTCTTGAATATACCGTAAAAAGACCCAAAATATGATGTGTTTTGTTCTTACAAGAACCCCAAATATTCAGTATACACGTCCAAGAAATACCAGTGTAATGCGCATCCAAGGAACAAAATCAGAACAGAGCGCATTCAGAAATCCAGCAATAAGCGCATAAAAAGATCCAGCAGTAAAAGCATCCAAAGAACCTAATCTACCCAAAATGGTTTTCTTTAACGTCTTGTGTGTGAGATTGTGTGAGATAGAATCTTGAAACACTTGCAACTCACTAAGAAGACATCTCACAAACTTATGCTTAAGCTTTCTCCGCAATTTTTCTTTCAAATTTTTTTGTCCGTGTAGAACCAGGACAAAGAAGATGAAAGACTCGGGAAAAAGAAATGAGGGAATTACGAAGATCGATGAGAGAGAAACGAGAATTGGGTTTTCTAATTTTTTTCTTTTTTCTTTTGTATCACTCAACATAACGTAACTTATACGTAAACAATTCTTTATATATATATATATATATATATATATAGCTGTGTAACCCACGTGAACGATGAACCCTTATGTTGAAAGCACTTTTTATATATATATATATATATATATATATATATATATATATATATTTTACTTTTTAATATATAAAGTTACTTTATGACAAGCCATAACTTCTAAATGTATATGCTGATACTTATTTGAGAAATCAAAAGCGTTTTTCATTCTTTTATTAATATTATATATATGTAATCAAAACCTAAAGCCCACGTTATAATTTGCAAAGCTATTGTTATTATTTTTATTATTTAACATTATATAGAAACCAATAAGTAACTTAACGTGACAGTGTTATTATACAAGTTAGCATGATATGCAATAATATGTATTGGCATGCAAGGGAGGTTAAGTAGATATTATATGATATAATATAGTGTGTAACAAAAATTCTAAAAATACTTAACCACTTATATCTCTAAACTCCAACTTCAATTTGAGACTTTTTGTAAATCCTTTGTCATCGTCAAAATATATATTCCATAATCCATGATGCATAGGAGGTCTTCAGTTTGTACTTAATGCTTCGCATGAGGTATTAGCAAACTGATCCAATGTGTGTTGGTAAAATTTAACTGGATAGAGTATTGTTTCAACAGGTTTACCCAGATAATAATTTAACTAAAATGATTTTTTAGTTAAAATATTTAAACATGAAATTAACTTAATAATAATATATTATTAAAAAATCTCTTTTTCACATCTAACATTTTATTGTTGTCCAGTTAAAATTATCTAGATTGTTAGTCCTTTGAATAAGAGGGCTACAGTGAAACCAGAATTCCAAACCCCCCCCCCCCCTTTTTACATTTCATTTCTGGTTTTACTTTTCACTATTTAGTAATATGGGATATTTTTTTATGTTGTAGAAAAAAATTACTTCATGTTGTAGAAATAAAAATATAAGTGGGAGAAGGAGAGAGAAAAAAGTGCCGGAACCCAACTCATTTTTGTGTGTGTAGAAAAATTATTTATTTCATGTAAAATAAAATAAGCATAACCATAGTAATATAGCCTGGTTATTAAATATTTTTTTTTTCTAACTTTAAAAAATCAATGAATAAGAGACTTTTCAAGTGCATGCAAACTGATGGCATTTGGATGCGGATAAACTTTTGACTATGTTAAAAATGTAACATATAGCTGATAATATTTATACATATCATTAGAATAAAAAATAAAATATTATTAAATTAGATATGAATATAAATTCTCACATGATTACTTATAACAAAATAGACATATAAATATTTTGACTCGAAAAGAAAAAGATCAATTTCAAGTGGATAATAACCACATACATAATGAATTCATTCCATTTTTATTTTATTTCTATGTTTAATAAACCAATAGCATGATAATTAACTTTCATTTGATTAAAAATATTTTAATAAAAATTAAAGATTATTTTATTTTTATTTGTTTACAATGTGATTTTCTTTAATCTTAAGTTAATTATAATGTGATTTGTTATAATTTTAAAAATATATTTTATTAAAATATGTTTGAAATTTTATGCATGGTTAAAAAAATTATAAAATGAAATTGACAAAAAAAAATAGTAATCAAAGAAATTTTCTGTTTAACTTTGAAAATATGTTTTATAAACAAAATTACGAAGCAAATTTTCCGGATTTTAAATTATAAAACTCTTAAAAAAATAATTTTATTAAATGTATATTTTCCTTCTTTTATTCTGAAAAACAGTTTTTATAAACTATCCTATAAAATTGTTTTAAGAATGGAAAAAAAAAAAAAAAACACAACACAATCTAATAAACCCAAAATAATATCATTTTCTGTGGTGGGATTTCTCCTCCTCCTCCTCAATACTCTCTCTTTCTCATGTAATAAAATCATCCTAATAGGACGGGATGCGAAATACGACGTTAATAGTTGGTTCTATCTATCTGTCTAGAGATTGTCGAATGATACGATGTGGAAGTATTGCAACACCTTGCTACATGATAAAGCCTTTAGCATTCATTTGCACAGATATGCTGAAATTTTCAAACTGAGCTTGTCAATTTTCTGTCCACTTGCAGTTGTTGGACCGCTATAGAGGCAAAAGGATGCCTGTGTAACATGGGAATCTATGGAAACATTATGTAACTGCTAGCAAGTGCATTTGTAAGTCCATGCAAAGAAAATACTCTCGTATGGTGACCTGTCAACGGTGCTCATCTACATCTTCAGACATGCTTGTCGATGCTTCGGCACTTTTTGAGTTACCAGGAAACGAACAACTTCCTACCTGTTGTTTGGGAAACGACCAAGAGAAATTTCAGTAAAATCACTAACTAAAAGAGTGGGTGCACATCTAATTCTAATACTTTAAAGAAATGAATCTTGATTAATATAAATTCCTTGTGAGTAGAAATCAAAATGAAAAAAGCATATTCAAAAGTATGAGTATGAAAAATCAAATTGCAAATCTTTCAAGTGCAATCTCCTTCTCCTCCAGCTCGGCCTTTGTCCTTAAATAAGCAGATTTTATAAGATTATGAGTACCGAAAAAGAAATCAAAATGGAAAAAGAATAGCAAATTTCTCCAGAATATGAAAGAACCTTGGAATCCATGCCACGCCCTGAAGACATGCTCAAGCCAACTTCAAAAGCAGCTCTAAATCCCTCTCAGCTTGCAACTGTTCTTGCAATATTGAAACCTTTAGATTAAAAAATCGGTTAGATAGAGATATAATATCGAACAGCAAAGGGCAGGTTAAACCAGTAAATCACATTAAAATTGTCACAATTCATATTGGGCAGGGATAGATATAATAACGAAGAGTACATTTTGTTCAACTGACAAGTGCTTCTCATGGAAAACTTGCTTCCTTCTCTCTGGGCTTGCTGCTCGTAAAACTTCGTTGCCTCTAGCCTAAAATGAAAACGGGACCAACTCTATTATAGATAAGACTTCTTCATTACATGATTTAATACAAAATGAGTAAGCGAAAGAAATCTACCTCCTTTGAAATCTTTGGTTGCAAATCATTTTCCGCCATTTCTAGCCTCTGAATAGGGAGCCTACAATATTCAAAAGTATTTGAAGCTTATTCATTCTGAAGGTTAACAAAGAAAGACATAAAGGGAGACGCACATGAAGCGAAAACATAAAGCAATAAGCTACCGATAGATGGTTGCTAAAGCTGGAAAAAAAAAAAAAGCCAACCCAGAATCTTACAGCGCCTATCCAAAAAATCATGAAAAAGACCTACACAAGAACAACTCCAAACTCTATCCAGAATCACATTACAACAGCTCATTCTACAAAGGAAAAAAATAAGTATAAAGCTAAGTGTCTTACTCATCGTCTCCAGAAGAATCAACTGATTTGACTGATGGTGTCTTCCTCAGCAGCTGAAATCAGAATAAATTATTAGATGCCAAATATTGACCTTAACGACACAAAACTACAAAAACTGTGCAGGAAATCTCAGTTTTGCATCCCGTAAAGAAAGCTAAGTATATACACAATCCACTACTAACATATAAGTCGGCATATTTTAATTGCTGGCTCATTGTAAGTGAGTATATTGTTACATGCCATGAATTTTCAAGTAGAAAAACATTCTCCTGTAATAGTTAATTGTCATCGTGAATCTAGTAACAGCTCATTCTAGATTCACAATCTGAGTATAAGTCTCCTACAAAGTTGTTAAGCAGTAGATGGTCAGAAAATAACAACTCACATTGCTCCCTCCCCAGAATGTCAGCAGTGAAGTGAAACATGTGCGACTTGTTTTACCGGTTTGCTTTCCAGGGTACATAGATAAAAGCTCACCCCGAGTAGGCTTTGGAGCATCCTTCCCATCAACAGATTCGGATCCAACATCTGTATTATCATCATTAGTTGAATCCTCAGTCCTGCTGTTTTCAACCTGAGAATCTGCTGAAATGGAACATCTCTGTATATTTTCTTCCTGAAATAGCATAGAGAAATCAGGCTCCTGAACTGAACCAAGGAATGAAAAATAGTTTTTACAAT
Organism: Gastrolobium bilobum; assembly: GCF_033153095.1. Taxonomy (NCBI): domain Eukaryota; kingdom Viridiplantae; phylum Streptophyta; class Magnoliopsida; order Fabales; family Fabaceae; genus Gastrolobium; species Gastrolobium bilobum. The sequence continues at coordinate 222,443 of NW_026896725.1, read as the reverse complement.
ATTATGAAATGAAGAAAAATATTATTGATTATCTGAATCAAAGAAGTACGAAGGAGCTGATTTATATGATCAGCTTATACAAGAGAGTCATCAACTAACTACTCAAAGAACAGAAATAACTGAACTAACTAACTTTACATAACTGTTAAATAACAGAAAATATAACTAACTAATGCTGTGATATAATTAACACTGATATCCCCCCTCAAGTTGGAAGGTGAATGTCAATGAGACCCAACTTGGACAGAATGGAATGGAACGATGCTGGAAGTAATGGTTTTGTGAGAATGTCAGCAAGCAGTGCCTTGGTAGAAATAGGCAGCAAATGGATTAAGCCAATTGTAACGCCCGGCCAGTTGCAAGAATTAATGACTGTCCCCACACACTAACACGAGACTTTTCAGTGTGTTTTGTCCTCACTCGCACACTTCCCGGGAAAACTTCCCAGGAGGTCACCCATCCCAGAATTGCTCCAAGTCACTGTGGAGTTCTTCTGATCCGGGCTACCGAAAAGTAGATGCATCTTGTTAGTATAGGTAGTAGCAATTAATTCTTATAAGTCATTCCTAACTGTACCGTCCCATACCAGCACAGTCTCTGGAATCCCTCTCTTTCGGGTGTTGATTCGATTCATTCATGAACCCCCAAGCTGCAAGATTTGGCATGAGCCGCTCATTGTCCGTGCCCTTTCGCACCGGCGATTACTCCCTGCCTTTGCCAGCTCTTGGGATGTTACATGCCCACCAGCTTCCGCCTGGTTCGTCCTCGAACCACACCGTACTGGAAGAGAGGCCCTGCTCTGATACCACTTGTAACGCCTGACAACTTGCAAGAATTAATGACTGTCCCCACACACTAACACGAGACTTTTCAGTGTGCTTTGTCCTCACTCGCACACTTCCCGGGAAAACTTCCCAGGAGGTCACCCATCCCAGAATTGCTCCAAGTTTAGCACGCTTAACTGTGGAGTTCTTCCGATCCGGGCTACCGAAAAGTAGATGCAACTTGTTAGTATAGGTAGTACCCATTAATTCTTATAAGTCATTCCTAACTGTACCGTCCCATACCAGCACAGTCTCTGGAATCCCTCTCTTTCGGGTGTTGATTCGATTCATTCATGAACCTCTAAGCTGCAAGATTTGGCATGAGCCGCTCATTGTCCGTGCCCTTTCGCACCGGCGATCACTCCCTGCCCTTGCCAGCTCTTGGGATGTACATGCCCACCTTTCCCACCCAACCCGTCGAGCAACAGAAAGGAGAAGAAAGAAGAAGAAGAAGAAGAAGAAAGGGAGGGAGAAGAAGAGAGAGAGGAGGGAGCTATTCTCAACCAAATTTGAAGATTCAAAAGCCTAAATCACTTAGAATCTCGCCCACATCCTAAATCCAAGCTTAGTTCTTAGTGGGGAGTGTTGTGTTGTGAGATTTTTCCTCTCAAAGTTCCGCCCCTTTGTGAGAGTTTGGGGTTTTGGGAGCTTCAACCTCCATTGGAGCTTGAGGAGCCATCAATCCTTGGTTGTGTGACCATTGGTGGTAAGATTCTAACCCTTGAACCTTGTTTTCTTGGAAAATTTCATGGTTAGGGTTTAATGAATAGTGTTTTAGGGTTTTTATGAAATGTGAGTAGATTGACTATGTTCAAGGAAGAATGAAGCTTAGAGTATGTTGTAAAAAATGCTAGGAATGTCATTTAACGGTAGAAATGAGTTTATAGTGTTATTTTAGTATGCTTTGATGTTTGGAGAAATCTAGGCTTGGAACTATGGATTTCCTTGCATTGTTAGCATTGTTTGATTGTATTCCTTGTGTTGATAGGATTGAGGCAAGAGGACCAAGTGGAGTGACCAACCCTTGGGGTTGTGTGCAATTGAGGAAAACTCAAGAGCAAGGTAAACCTTTGGACCTTGGGGTTGATCCCATTGAGTGTTCCACCATACTCCGTTGAGGAGAAATGGTTTATGAGATGTGATATGTAATTATGATAGTAGTGGTATGCTCATGCATTGATTCATGCATTGATACATGTTATGATTGATTGATGATTATTGGTTGATGTTTGATTGTTTAAGAGTAATTGAGGAATGGTTATAGAAGTAGCAATAATGAATGAGGTAGTGGTTGAGGATTGTGATTGAGGTTATGAGTGATAGTATTATGATGAGGATGATTGGTAGGAACTTCCCTTGGAAACAGCCCTATATGGATCTCCATGTGGTTAGAGCCTAAGAGGAACAACCCTATGTGGATCCCTCTTGGAGATTCCTAGATTGAGGAAAGGACTTCCCTTGGAAACAGCCCTAGGTGGATCTCCATGTGGTAAGAGCCTAAGAGAAATAGCCCTTTGAGGATCTCTCTTGGAATAGATTGAGGAAAGGACTTCCCTTGGAAACAGCCCTATGTGGATCTCCATGTGGTAAGAGCCTAAGAGAAACAGCCCTTAGTGGATCTCTCTTGGAAGTCCATGTGATGCTTGTGGATAAGAATGTGTTAAGCTATTATGATTATGTGTACATCGAAGTGAACCTTAGGGTGGAGTGATCTCCAAGGACCTCTGGTTTACTGTGATATATTCGTATATCTCACCCCGTGTTGTGGGGCACCATTTCAGGTACTGATAGAGGTGAGGTTGATCGAGGCAAGAAGCATGAGTAGACTGTACCTGATAGCTGGACATTTTGAGTTGCATGCCATTTAGCATTGCTATATGTATATTTTGATGCCACATGATGTATTTTGAGGGACTTAGTGCATGATCATTGTAGTGATGAATGCCTTGTTGTAAATGGCTTATAGCTTTGATCATGTTCCTTTTGTAGCTAAGTCCTTTGGCATGTATATGAGATTTGTAATTAAGACATGATGTAATATTGTAATTAATGGAGATGTATGTATGATGAAATGATATGCATGCTTCTCTTAGTGTATGAGTACCTTGAAAGCTTAGAATTCATGTAGTGAAAGGATTATATGATGTCAATTAGGTAAAAGAGGACCATGGGTTTGAAAATCCATGTAGAAATATAGACATCCTGTCTTGTGGTCCATTTTTCGTATCTTATGTGATAGATTTGGACCCTTGTGTCTCTATGGAAGTTGTAGACATTTCTCTTAGCTTTCCATAGAGACCAAAATGGTGTAATTTGAGTGAGTATAGCTCAAGTTATGAGTGGAAAACCATAGGTAGGTTAAATGACCTTGTTTTGGGTCACCCAGCCCTGTGGATGGCGCCTGGGGCGCCAGATTCACGCTTGGGGTGCCAAATTACAGAACCAGACAGTAGCATCCATGCTTAGGGCGCCACTCCCACGCTGGGGGCGCCAACTTTCTGTTTTCCCACGCTCTGGGCGTGGATCCCACACTACGGGCGCGGAGTCTTGGAGATTTTGCACCCCTTTTCTTAGAAAGTGCATAACTTTGGCTACGGTGCTCCGATTTGAGCGCGGTTTGAAACTACGCGTAGCTAATGAAATATCCTATAACATAGTAGAAGATGGGAATCATAAAAGGAGTGTATAATTAATTTGATAATTAAAGAGATGAAGACATTCAACGACGTATTGTCAAATATACGAGGAATATAATATTAAGTTTAGTCCCGTTATTCCGCCAAGAAAATATGGTTATGATCACACACTTGGTTATATTAAATTCAGCACGTTTTAAAAGGAGAAATTTATCCGGAATTTAATTGAACCATGTGATTGTAACTGCGCTTAATGCCGTAAGCAATGATAACAATCCGGTTCTAGAACGGGGTGTTACACCAATGTTAACTTTTTCTCGAATAACATGACAATCCAACTCAATGTGTTTACTCCTTTCATGAAAACTTGGATTATGTGTGAGGTATATGGCGGATTGGCTGTCACAGTAGACAGATGTGGCTTAGAGAAAGCAATACCAAGATCATGGAGTAAATATTTGATCCATTGAATTTCACAAGAGATGTTGGCCAACGCACGGTACTCAGCTTCTGTGGAAGATCTAGAAACTGTTGTTTGTTTCTTAGATTTCCATAAAACAAGTGCTTGACCCAGAAAAACACAGATGCCAGAAACAGATCTGCGAGTATCCAAGCAACAACCCCAGTCAGCATCATCGAATCCAGATAACAGGAGATCATTTTGAGACGGGAAGAATAGACCTTTCCCAGGAGAATTCTTAATGTAACGTAGAACTCTCATAGCAGCCTGCATGTGTGCTTCCATGGGATTGGAGACATATTGGCTGAGTTGCTGGACTACAAAAGAAAGATCTGGTCGTGTTGTTGTGAGATAGAGAAGTCTCCCAACAAGTCGACGGTAAGCAGAGGGATCAAAGTAAGGGGAACCTTGGATGCGTTTAATCTTTTTGGAAGGATCCATGGGAGTGGTACAAGGTTTGCAACCAAGGAGAACACTATCAGCTAAGAGCTCCATAGCATATTTTCTCTGATTCATCACTAAACCTTTGGATGATCGAGAAACTTCAAGGCCAAGAAAAAAACGAAGACAACCAAGGTCTTTAATACGGAAACGATTATCCAATTGTTGTTTGACATTGGAAATCTCTGACAAGTCATTTCCAGCAAGGACTATGTCATCTACATAGACAAGGAGGGCAGTGAACGAAGATCCAGACTTCTTGATGAATAAGGAATGATCAGCACTTGAAGAATGATACCCAAGATCAGTAAGAGCAGAAGACAATTTGGAAAACCACTGGCGACTTGCTTGTTTTAAGCCGTAGAGGGACTTTGTCAATTTGCATACTTGATTCGGTTGGGAACTAGAAATGCCAGGAGGAAGGATTATGTATACTTCTTCATGTAATTCTCCATGGAGAAAAGCATTGTTCACGTCCAATTGTTCTAAGTGCCAATTTTGAGCTACAACAAGGGTGAGTAAAATTCGAACAGTGGTTAGTTTAGCAACAGGGGAGTATGTATCGAAAAAGTCAACACCTTCAAGTTGTGTATAACCTTTCGCTACAAGCCTCGCCTTATACCGTTCTATACTACCATCTGCTTTATGTTTAATTTTGTAAACCCATTTACAGCCAATGGGTTGTTTGCCATGAGGGAGGTCAGTTAGAAACCATGTTTTGTTCATCTCTAAGGCTGAAATTTCTGCATCCATAGCCTGACGCCAACAATCATGCTTAACTGCTTCTGTATATGTTTTGGGTTCAACCATGGTACTAATATTGAGGCAATAAGTTGCATATGTAGGTGAGCAACGGGTAAAAGACATAAAGGAAGAGATGGGGTAAGGAGTTGTGTGTTTAGAAGAAATACCTGAGAAAGATGTTGTCAAAGCCTTGGATGAGGATAGATTGCAGTAATAGTCCCGAAGGTAAGAAGAAGGGCATCGTGCACGTGAGCCTCTTGTGGCATTTTGGTTAGGAGGATTGATATCATCATTCAAAATGGGAATAGATGATTCAGATGTGTTAGGATGACTCATGGACAATATCAAATTAGTATGATGTGATGACAGATTGAAAGGATCATTGTTAGTATGTACAGGATATACAATTGTATCAACAGAATTATCATTGGGATTAGAAAAGGGAAATAGAAGTTCATGAAAAACAACATTTCGTGAAACAGAGATTTTGTGTGAGGTAAGTTCGAGAGTGACATACCCTTTTGTGCCTTCCTTATATCCTAGGAATACACACTTTGAAGCACGAGGAGAAAATTTGGATCTGTGACTGATTAAGGTGCTGGAAAAACATAAGCATCCAAACACTTTTAAATCAGTTAGGATTGGTGGTGTTTCATATAGAACTTCATATGGAGTACGGTTGTTTAAAATGGGAGTTGATATGCGGTTTATGAGATGAATGGCATGTGATATACTATATTACCAAAATTGAATTGGTAAGCTGGCTTGAAAAAGGAGAGCTCTAGCAACATTTAAAATATGTTGGTGCTTACGTTCAACGATTGCATTTTGTTCAGGAGTTTCTACACAAGATGTTTGATGATTGATGCCTTTGATTTGATAATATGAAGACATTGCAAATTCTTTTCCATTATCACTGCGAACAGTTTTTATTCTGATATGGAATTGAGTTTCTATCATTGTAATGAACTGTTGTAAATGTCCGCTGGTTTCATTTTTCCCTCGCATGAATATTGTCCAAGTGAATCGAGAAAAATCATCCACTATTGTTAAAAAATAAGAGAAACCATGAATGCTAGGAACTGCATATGGTCCCCATATATCTACATGTATCAATTCAAAGGCATGTTTAGATTGAGTAATATTGGAAGCAAAAGGAAGTTTCTTTTGTTTTGCATAGTGACAAATATCACAAGCAGTTACATGATTTTTAGGAATGAAAGGGAAACTATTTGACATATTGTTTTGAGTGGACTTAGACAAGTGTCCTAGACGTAGGTGCCATATGGCAGAGTTATCAGATGTGCAGACATTGTATGAAGCTTTCAGAGTACGCTTGGGAACATCAATGATGTATAATCCATCCTCTTCCTTAGCTATACCAATCATTTTCCTGGTATTCATCTGGACAAGAAGACAATGTGAGTTAAGGAAAACTATTGAACATGATAAAGTATTCAGAAGCTTACTGACAGATATTAAATTTACATGGAATTCAGGTACAAACAACACATCATGTAATATAAGTGTATTTGTCAAACGTATAGTTCCAGAAGATGTGGCAAATATCTTGGAACCATTTGGAAGGGTTATGGGAATTGGTTTAATTTGGGATAAGGAATCAAAATGGGAAGATAGATAGGTTATATGATATGTTGCACCAGTATCAATAACCCATCGGATGTTGCCTGTTGGAGCAGTAAAGGCATTGTTAATGGATGTTGATGTTTGTATATGATTGGAAGCATGCGTTCCAATGTTTGTATCTCCCATCTTTGATTGAATTAGCTCGAGGATTCTTTGATACTGAGTATCAGAAAAGACATCAGCTTCTTTTACACTTTCTTCAGAATGCTGGATATCATCTTGTGTAACAAGATTTACATTTCTTGATGTGATGGTGCTTCTTTGCTTAAACCCAGGTGGATAACCATGTTTCTCAAAACAGGTTTCCACGGTATGATTGGTTCTTCCACAGTGAGTGCAGAGTTTAGTTCCTCGCCCTCTGGCATAGCCATTTCGACCTCTGCCACGATTACTGTTATTATCTCCACCACGATTGGAGTATCTTTGTGTGGGAACGTTATTATCTCCACCAAGATTGGAGTATCTCTGTGTGGAAACATTGAGTAGCAACTTTGGATCTTCAGGAAAATTAGTGACATGTGAATCAACTTTAATCTGTCTTTCCTGTTGAGTAACTAAGGAAAAGATCTCATTCACTGTTGGAAGGGGTCGCATTAGCATGATCTGTGACCTAACATTCGAGAATTGTTCATTCAATCCTCTAAGAAACCTTATGGCACAGTCTCTTTCCTTTCCATCTCGTATACGATTGGACAGTCCACAATTACATGGAATAGCACAAAGACATCTAGGGAGAGGCTGCAAAGTCTCAAGTTCATCCCATAGTTCCTTTAATTGAGTAAAGAAATCAGAAACTGACCTTTCTCCTTGTTGGATGCGATAGATCTCTTCTTGAAGATCTGTTATACGAAAAATGTCAGCTTGAGCAAATCTTTGTTGAAGATCTCTCCAAGCATCTACTGCATTTTCAATCCACATGATCGATTGAACAATTGATTCACTCACTGAGCGATGAATCCATGAAAGTATCATTGTATTGCATCTTTGCCATGCATCATACATTGGATTATCTTGATCAAGAATGGCCATGGTGCCATCTACAAAACAGAGTTTATTCTTCGATCGAATGGACATTTTCATTGCCCTCGACCAAGAATGAAAATTCTTCCCATTCAGCAAGGAAGAAACAAGAACGGTTGAAGGATTTTCTCCAGCATGAAGAAAGTATGGATTTGCTGGATTGGTCAAGTAATCAGGAAGAATATTTGCCATCGGAGAAGGAAGAGAGGAGAAAAAGAAATTGAAAGAATACGAAAGAAATTGCCAGACGAATACCAGAGCTCAAATGTTGAGCTCTGATACCATATTATGAAATGAAGAAAAATATTATTGATTATCTGAATCAAAGAAGTACGAAGGAGCTGATATATATGATCAGCTTATACAAGAGAGTCATCAACTAACTACTCAAAGAACAGAAATAACTGAACTAACTAACTTTACATAACTGTTAAATAACAGAAAATATAGCTAACTAATGCTGTGATATAATTAACACTGATATACAAGAGCTGAAGTTTAGCAAACACTCTGCCAACTGACCATGGCTAAATCATAAGCAACACAAAATTAATTCTAGTTGCACAGGAACAACATACAGTGCAAGAGGTCAAACCTTTTTATCTCAGTATACCATACACCTGAATTTTTTAGCAACAGTTTACTTAATAAACCAGTCCCACGACAAAACTTTATGATAAGTATGCATCTTTGATACAAGCAAAAGAAGCCCATGAAGAAGGACAAAAAGAAAAAGTGAGCCTGAGAGTAATTAGGATACCTCAGACAAAACGCCACATAAATCCATCAACAATCTTTTAAGTTATGTTCCCTAATTATATGCAGACACAAACCAGAAAGCAATTAATCAAATGAATACAGGTTGATGGAGAGTATCTTACATCAAATATATTCTCATACTCCTCCAACAGAGTTGTAATAATTGCTTGAGCATTCTTAGCTGCATTAGCAGCAGCAAGAAGCTGAGCCGAACTATCACCACTAACATCAAATTTACCCTCCAGTTCACATTCTCCAGCTAGCCGAGGCATTAAGAGTAAGGGTGCCATGCAAGCAGCAACAGCAGATTGAGTCATCCTATTCTCACTGGAATGTGAAGCAATTGTGTTCATCATCTTCAGAATTCTGCGGAGGTAGAGATTACAACAATCAAATTATGGGGAAAAGTTTTGTTATTAGCTGGTCCCATTACTATACATTTATCATTTTTTTTATTTTTTTTTTGGAGATATACATTTATCATTTTAGATTACATGTAAGCAAATTTTCATGTTAAAGCAGGTCAAAAACCTGAAGTATTATTTAGTACATTTTAGCATAATAATAACAGCAAGCCATTCCTAATCACCCATTTTAAATATTATCATCACGGGTAGTTAAGTAAAATTTCACAGAAACCGAGGAGAGCTATAGATACAGCCTAGAGTAAACATATTAGTGGTCGAAATATTCTAAAAGCTTCTTTTTGAAGTATCTTTTAGGGGACGTTTGGTTCAGGAATTTTTTTTGGAATAGTAGGGAAATGAAATAGATAGAGAAATGATTGGAAAGATAGATAAAGTGAGATAGATAGAAAAATGTAAAAAAAAATTGTTTGGTGGGGAAGAACTTTACTGGGAAAATTAGGTAACTTTATGAAATCAACAGTGCATTAAAAGCCAGATAACCGGTTTTCCGAAAAATCCCACCTTCAAATTGGGTTTCTAAACAGTGCGGATATCTATCTTTCTCATAAATCCAGACAAATTGGATAGATGGATTTTTGGTGAAAAACGTTGAAACAAACATGGTATTTCTAAAAGCCATACTTGATAAAGATAGATATCCTCTAAAAAGCTTCCAACCAAAATATTGAAACTTTTATTTAAGGCCACATAAACCTCTACAAAATATTGAAACTCCCAAAACATCTAGATTCTTAACCCTTAAAAACCATACCCAAATTTACAGAAAAATCACTATATTCATTCTCTTCAAGTCCAGGTTTTTTATTATTTTACCATTGCCTTAAAAAGTGGGGAAGAAAACAAATACATATAACGCATTATGCAAATGCAGAAAAGAGTAGAGATATATATCATCAACCAGAGGAGGTGGCAGAGAGAAGAGAGAGAGGACCTCTGTAACAAACGTCGATTCGGCTCTGGAAAGGTCTCTAATGTAGCACAGCGCATTGCATTAATTATAGCTTCCTTGCGATCAATTTCCTCTAAAACAAAAACAGTAACAGTAAAATGAACTTTTGAAGCATAGTTTCACATTCAAAGAACTGGAACGGTGCAACAAAACTTGACAAATGAACAGAACAGTCACGGAGAATAACTGATAGACCAAGGCCTTTGAGGTTTTACCAAAAACTTCATAGCAAACTGTCAAAAACAGCTCCAAAGTAAAAAGGTCACATGTATGAATCAACAAATTTTTTCAAAAACAGCTTCAACATTAACAGAATTTTTTCTACTTAAAATAATGAACAGTTTAATTATAATATTTAGAAGTTCAAACACATTCCATACTGAAAAAAAATCGCACCAGATGACATCAAATTCATATTTTCAAAATGTAAGATTATTCACCTATAAATGAAATTAAAAATATTCCTAGTCTTTACCAAAAAAAAAAAAAAAAAATATTCCTAGTAGGCTAGTACTAACCAGCATAGTTCTTAATATGAGTTATTCATCCTTAATAAACATTGAAAATATTTCTACTTTCACTCCATAATTTCCATTCTATAACCAAGACTAGATTGTCTCAAGATAAGTTTCTTCGCTCAACGACAGCATAATCATAGAAAATAAAAAAATAACAAAAAGAGCAAAAACAAACACAGCAATCAGCAGCATTTCACGAGGATAAAAAACATATAACATTTATTCATGGATAGGTTATTCTACCTACATTTTTTTCTGTCTACCTTTGCCTACTACTCTCCAACATTATTAGATCAGAATCTAAAGAGGAGTGAGAAAAATAAATGTTACTTAAGATTCTGATTCAACAGTGTTGGAGAGTGATAGGCAAAAATAGTCAGAAAAAAAGTAAGTAGAATAACATATCTCTTTATTCATAGAAATATATGGTTATAAAGTAAATAAGCATAGAGCTAAATTACTATACGCCTCCAACAGAGCAGTACAGCATGAAGCTGGAACTAGAGATGAGGGAAGATTCCTTAGAACAAGCTGTAAATATACCCAGTGGATTACCGTTAAAAAAATGCATAATCCAACAGAACATTTTCAAAAATACAAGATCCATGTTATATTAGTTATACCAAAATGATAGCTGCTTCCACATCAGAATTGATTAACCCTTAAAATTGATGAAAGGGTGCATGATGATACGGTCTTGAGTTCTTAATTGTAAACACCGAAAAATTATAGACAAAGCTAGCGCTTACTTATATTAATAAATTTTATAAACTAAACCAGATTTTAGTTTAGACTCTATAGGCTTGTAAACTTGTAGTTAATAGTAACTAATACTTCGAAGAAGGGAGCTTTAATACGGTTCGGGAATGGCTTGTACGGTGGAAAGACCAGGACTGTCCTGGGTTCTCCCACAATTTTTGTCCTATCTACAGTGCAAGTAGAGTTGGTGGTATCAAAGACAGTCACAAGAGTATGATGGTTGGATACTAGAAACCTTATCAAAATTAAACTCATTTAATGCCTTCTCTCTTGTTCAGCCCACGGTTTATTACAGAGTTTATACTCGGTAGACATGCAGAGATTGAGCTCGCTCTTCTGTACTACTAATGCCATTGTCATATTTTTGTTTTTATGGTTTTTGTTCTGTGCTATTATACGATGCTCAAAGAGGATATCCTATTTCTTATTAATCATTCTTTCTGTCTGGTAAAATTAACAGGGAAATTTTTTTACCGAAATCTTAAAATTACCTAGACACAACTGAGATCAATAATTTTCTGCTTTACACAGTTGAATGATGCGTAGATAATATACCATCACCTTTCCTAGAGTTTCTAGGCATGTCAAATATTAGATTGAGGATTACCTCTCCATGATATAGTATGTTAACCATATACTTTGTTTCATTTTTCATATATTCATATTCATTAAATCATCAATTATCAAAACTAGTATAAATACCTTGACACAGTCACCAACAACATGGGCATCCTCCTCAGGACCAAATTCAGTCTTGCCTGGAAATATCAGTTAAGAATAAAGCATTCATAAGTTTCATGCACAAATATATATACACACGCACACATAAATTAAACGGAGTGTTTAAGCCTGGATATTATCTTTAATGGCTTTCATCAATAGAAGAGTTGAACTATGAAGACCATCATATTATTGGTTATATATAGAGGCTGACTGATTCAAAAAGTGGCTCCATGCTATATAATGTGGAAATTGGAAGGCAAGAAAGAATAACTACTTCAGAACAATGTAAAATCCTTAAAACCCAATGGGTGCAGCTCAGTTGGTAACTTGGCGCTGAGTTAGTGGGGTTGGACATGTGTTCGATTCCTGCTGAATGCATTCTTGGGGAGAGGGCTGAACCTTTAGCCATCCCCCGCACTCCGGATTAGTCCCATAGCCGGCTCAAAGAGTCGAAGCTCGTGGGGATGCCGGAGGGAGCCAACTCGCCTCAAAGAAGTAATTAGGGTTGGGTAACTCCAAAAAAAAAAAATGTAAAATCCTTAAAAAAAATTCAAATTATGCTTGGTTAGAAATATCTTTTACCCCTTTGAACGCATCTTTGTCATTTTGGATAATCTGGATTTATTGTTCATTGCTTGCTAATGCTTTGAAGCCCAATTAAATTTATTGATGTTATTTGTACCTATAACTTACTCTCTTCAAATGTACTTACAGTGCTAATATATTTAAGCTAATTGTCAGTACCTTGCTCATATTCTTGAACTCTCCGACCTACTTCCTCAACATCTGCAGATTGTCGAAGTATTCCTTCAACTTTAGTCCCTGGAAATGAAATATAGTAAAATCAGCAGAAACCCTTTACTGAAGAAATGGTAGAGCATGTTTCATGCTCTTAATATTTTTTTTCTTTACCATTGTACAGTCAAATGCATTCCCAACATGCCTTAGTAACAAGATATGAAAGGTACTCAAATTATTAAACCAAGTACTTTTCTTCTTCTAGCATTAAGCGCCCAATGAGCATCAACAATTGAACACCAATTTTGTTATTAATTTAAGCAGTTTAATGGCCAAACTTGAAAACACAGGATACTTCCCAAAGGGCCAAAGTTGAAGAGGTAATTTCCATTTTAACCTCACCAAAGCAATAAAAAAAGTAATAATAATAATGCAACATGCTCTCTAGCTGAAAAAGCGATTGGAAAAAAATTAGGCATGGGGTTTACTTATCAAGATAGGCCTACTAGCCAATTAGTTTTGAATTAACTGCTTACTGAGGAAGTAAAATTTAACAAGTAACTCCTAAAATTTGAAAAACAGTACAATAAAAAGTGAAATGAAATACAGATGCATTACATATGTAATTGAATATCATAACTTACCATATTTCTCTAGAAACCGAAGGGCTTTTTCAAGGAAAGATGGACCTCCATCAATATCTTCCAGTGCTAGCAAAATTGGTCTTCCAACAACCAAAGACTTAACTGGACGCTTGTCCCTCCCTGGAAGCACAATACAGAATATAATGAAAAAGAAGAAGAAATTTATTTTTCTAATCAAAAAATTTGAAATTAGGACACAAAATATCGGTACAAATAAACAGATAAAATGTTAATGATTTAACATAAAAAAAGCTCAAAAAGCACAATATATTTAAGCTAATTGTCGGTACCTTGCTCATATTCTTGAACTCTCCGATCTACTTCCTCAACATCTGCAGATTGCCGAAATATTCCTTCAACTTTAGTGCCTGGAAATGAAATATAGTAAAATCAGGAGAAACCTTTAGGTGGTGTTTGGTTGGGAGCTTTTCAGCGGATATCTATGTTTCTCAAGTATGACTTTTAGAAACACCATGTTTGTTTCAACGTATTTTCACTAAAAACCCATCTATCCAATTTGTATGGATTTACGAGAAACATAGATATCCGCACTGTTTAGAAACCCGATTTGAAGGTGGGATTTTTCGGAAAACCGGTTATCTGGCTTTTAATGCACTGTTGATTTCATAAAGTTACCTAATTTTCCTAGTAAAGTTTTTCCCCACCAAACAACTTTTTTTTACATTTTTCTACCTATCTCACTTTATCTATCTTTCCAATCATTTCTCTATCTATTACATTTTCCTACTATTCCAAAAAAATTTCCTCAACCAAAAGCCTTACTGAAGAAAGGGTAGAGCATGTTTCATGCTCTTAATATTTTTTTTCTTGAGAAGGGATATTCTAATTACCAAAATTTTTTACTACCAACTTACTACATATCTAATCACCATTAGATTAACATTTTTTCTCTCTTCAAAAACTTTTTAACATTCTCTCTCTTTGATCCAATGGTGATGTGATAAGTAGTAAGTTAGTAGTAAGAGTTTTAGGTAGTTAGAATATCCTCACTCTTTTTTCTTTACCATTATACAGTCAAATGCATTCCCAACATGCCTTAGTAACAAGATATGAAAGGTACTCAAATTATTGAACCAAGTAATTTTCTTCTTCTTTGATAGACAAGCATTAAGCGCCCAATGAGCATCAACAATTGAATGCCAATTTTGTTATTAATTTAAGCATTTTAATGGCCAAACTTGAAATCGCACGATACTTCCCAAAGGGCTTAAGTTGAAGAGGTAATTTGCATTTTAACCTAACCAAAGCAATAAAAAAGAGTAATAATAATAATGCAACATGCTCTCTAGCTGAAAAAGAGATTGGAAAAAAAATTGGCACGGGGTTTACTTATCCAGATAGGCCCACTAGCCAATTAGTTTTAAGTTAACTGCTTACTGAGGAAGTAAAATTTAACAAGTAACTCCTAAAATTTGAAACATGGTACAATAAAAAATGAAATGAAATGCAGACGCATTACATATGTAATTGAATATCATAACTTACCATACTTCTCTAGAAACCGAAGGAATTTTTCAAGAAAAGATGGACCTCCATCAATAGCTTCCGGTGCTCGCAAAATTGGTCTTCCAACTACCAAAGACTTAACATAAAATAGGAGCACAATCAAGTTAAATAATAGAACCATATTCCTTTATATTTGGAATATTATGAGAGATTTAGACAGACGGGTTGTCTGGTGATTACATTTGAGAGGTTGCCTGATCAGTAAATGACCAAGAGAGAGAAAGAGAAGTACCCTATCTATTTTTTTTAAGGAAAAGAAAAAGAAAAAGGAGGAGTACCTTCTCATGTTGTGCACGCGCACGCTCCTGTGTTGGAGGAGCAGACATTTTATCCATCTCTACAATATCATCGTCCATAAAATGTTTAGTGACTAAACTCAAGCTACATAAAAGCTACCGTAATCAACTTTACTTAAATATCATATTGGTAATCAAAAAAATATTTTTTATTTTTATTTTTATGTGGTTTAGTGACTAAATTGAAAATCAAACAAATTGGTCGGATCATATTGTCAGGTTTCAAGTAACTGAGATGAACAGTGAAACGGTTGTTGCAACAAATGTGCCAATGATCAAAATAAAAACGATGGCCTCCTAAAATACTTAAAGTACCCCCTGTACCCATACCCGCTGAAAGTGAAAGTCAAAACTAGAATTCAGTAAAACACAGTTATACCAATCTGACACCCTCAATGAAGATTGTACAAAGGGAGAAAAAAACTCAGTAATCAAGATTTCAAAATAAAACTTGTTTCTATTTATCATAAGAAGCTAAGAAGTCCCTGAAATGGCAACTTCATCAAATACGATTTCACAAATCACGTTGAACATTCAGACCCCATTCCAAAAAAGACAGTCGCAATCAGACAACAAAAACTGTCTCCCGAAAACCAAAAATTAAATGTATCAATTACAAAATCAAAATTTCCAAAGACAGTCGCAGAGTAATTCCATATAATCCCTTTTAGGTTCGGGCAATACTTTAAGAACTGTACAAATTATGAGACAAAGCATGAGCAAAAATACTAGTACTGAGAAACAAGACCAGTTCTGTGAAATCCAACAACTATATAATACATATGAACCAATCAGAACCAAAAGAATCTGTAAAACGATTAACACGTTGAAAAAACGAGAAACGAAGCTTCGCCGACAGAGAAAAAAGAAAAAAGAAAACCTCACCTGTACAATACGATCCAAGGATCGGACAAAGATCCAGTGAAGGTGTTGGTGTCGGTGTTGGTGTTAGTTTTGGGTAGGGTTTGATTGTGTGAGAAAAAAGAGGTTTAAGAAGAAGACGAGGGGTTAAAAAGGACAAGCTCTGATTATATTGCTGCTGATATTCTTGCCACACGAAAACCTCCTAGGAGTTCTGTCTTTTTTACTAACAACTGTAATTAAATCTTATATTTGGCAAGCTCCCAAAAGATTTTGATGAAGCGTCCATGCCATGCGTTCTTTACGTCGAGCAGCAAGTGGTGGTATTTTTAGAGATGATCTTCGTAATTGGATTGGAGGCTTCTCATTTTCCTATCTGTATTCAACGTGATCATAGGGACAGGACAGTATTACCTTGGCAAATATTCTTAGCTGGTTGCAAAGGGATTGGGATGTATCCTTTGAATATCTCCCTCGAGCTCAAAATGTTTGTGCACCTTGAAGACCGAAGTAATTTTTGATTTTGGGCTTTTTTCCCTCCATATATACAAAAACAAAAAAAACGGGTAGCAGTTGTTGGGTTAACGACGCCGTTTTGACTACCAGTTTCCTTCTCTTTTTTGTTTTGTTTTGGTAAACAGTTTCCTTCTCAACTTTGAATTCAATTCACATCCTGTTTCTTGCCTTTTGATTTTTTTTCTTAATTATATATTAAAAAAAATTATACTTACAACTTATTTTTGTTTACAATCCTTTACAATTATATCTTAATCAAAGGTTATTATTTTCGCAAATCAAACTCATTAATTAATTATTAATTCACAATAAATAATAATAGTTAATTGACGAAAATAACCGATTAAGATATGGTTGTAAACAAAAATAAATTGTAAATATAATCTTCCTCTTAAAAAAATTAACAAAAAAATACTATAATATACTAACGCATGTAAATTCCTTTTTTATCTAGTAATAATAAATGTTTAAAATAAAATATAATTATGTAATAAAATTTTGATAAGTTCTCAAAATATGAATTAATTTGTCAGAGCTATCGACATTTATGCCAATAATTTTAGTTGAAGTTGTTGGGTTTGCTCTTTTACTAAAGCTCAAATGGGTTATTAGTATGAGAAGAGCCCAAGGAACCTAGAGCCCAATGAGCTAGGGTTTCTTGGAACCCATATAAATAGTACCTCTTAAGTCATCAGCCAAAAAGGTCTTCTTTGTGAGAGAAAGAGACAAGCTCAGAATCTAATCAGTGCCCACACACTTCCCTTTCCTCCTCGAGAGATAGTTTGGAAGATCTGCCACAGTCCAGCTTCAAGGAGGTTGTTCGTGCTGCGGCGCTGAGATGAGCTGTTCATGAAGAGGAATCCTACAAGGGAATATTCTACACGAGACCTGCGCACCGAGAGGTAATTGTGAAACAAGGATGATTCGGTAAGCATACCAATGTACTAGGTCCTAAACCGCTTCCGCATAAATCTAAGATTTCCTACAATTGGTATCAGAGCCTTGGCTGTACATTGGTATGTGAATCTAGTTTCACTATTCATGTAATTAGTTTTGCTTCTTGAAATGTGGCACCTAGGGTTCTAGGATTATGGTATGAATCTAGCATGTGTATTTTATAATTCATTTTCATAAAAGTTTAAATTTTAATCGGTAAAAATGCTTTAATCCATGGTTAGGGTCTCTCGTGTATTTCTCGATTCGTAACAAGGAGGCTAATCCCATATGATTAGGTTTCCTCCTTGCTGTTTTTATTTATTTTCGAAATTTTTGTATATTTTTCCAATATTTTGTAAAAGTTCAAGATCGAGAAACCGCGAGTAAGATGCGCAGTCAGTACTGTCGGAGACTTTTCAAAGACTTACCGATCTCGGAATGGGGAGATCTATATATGGTTGGAAAGAGGACGGAAAGACGAACGCAAAGGTGGGTGGATCGCCGCCATCGGATCCTTCACGCTCCTCCACGCACCTCCACAAGCGTCTGAGAGTGGCCACCACTCTCCGGAAAAGAATGGGAGAGTGAGGGAGCGTCCGACCACCTTTTTGGGTGATTCCGGCGGCGGTGCACTCGTCTCTACGTGGCGGTCCTTCCCCTGGAGTTTCAGCTTGATTTGACTTCGGGTGACGGCGCGGCAGACCTGACGGCTAGGGTTCCTCTTTCGCGTCCTAGGGTTTCTCGCCAAAGGATTGGGTCTTTGGGCTTTGGGCCCATGGAAACCCTAAAGGGGCTTGAGACAGATACTATGGGCTAGGCGAAAGTCGAATTCCAAAGTTGTATTATTTAATTTTATTTTCTTTAAAATAGGAAGGCCATGGATTAAAGTAATTATGATTTATTATTTAATGCTTTTATTGATTGGTATAAATTATATGATTGATAACATGCTTTTATTGCGATAACATGCCATATAGAATAGGTGGTGTCATATTGTTGCATAACTTGTATGCTTGCATGAGCATAATAGCTATTATGTCTTCAGCGAGCGACTAGTATGATAGTTATTATGGGATTATTTTGATTTTAAATCATCATAAGAAATTAATTAATAATTATTACGATTTTTATTAAAAATCTAGATTAATAATTGAATTAATTAATTTTGGATAATTAACATCAAGACAAATAATCGTTATGGAAATTATTTTGATTTCAAATTATCCTCATAAATGATAATTATTATGATTGTTGCAATCTAGATTAATAATTAAGTCAACTATTTGGATGATTTAAATCTAGAAAAATAATTAGATAAAATTTCCTAAGAGAATTCTTTTATTTTGCGAGTAATTTGTGGGTTTTCTGAAATGGTCATGGAATAACAGACGCTGCATACAACCTTCATGTATCATGATTGTTTGGAGCACACGCTGACGTAAAGTGACCGGATTTCAGGACCTTAATGCTTTCAAAATTATGTTAAGCTTAGTGCACGTTTATCGGCGCTCTTACTTATATAGTTTTTGAAATCAAACAAAGGATACTCTCAATTAAATAATTCTTGGAAATTAGAAAATGTTGCTTATGTTGAATGGAAGGAGATTTAAATTAAGAGATTAATTTAACCTTCAAGCGGATTATAGGACCATTAATAAAATAATCATGTGAAGTCCCATCGAATAAGCATGATTGGATTTTATTAGATTGGACTTAAATATCTATGGGAGGAGATTTAAATTAAGAAATTAATTTAACCTCCAAGCGCATTGTGGGCCTATCAATAAAATAATCATGTGAGGCCCCAACGGATAAGCATGATTGGATTTTATAGGGCCTTAATAATTTCAAAATTTTAATAAAGTATTGTACGGCCCATCGTCGATAATATTAATTTATTAAAGATAATTTTGAAATTAAACAATGAATTCGACAGGGCTTATGAAAATTCTCAAACAAAAATGTTGAATGGGTGAAGGTTTTAAAAATTCATTAATTTTAAAACTTGCGGGCTCCATTTGTGGGTTTATTAGTGAAATGGTTATCGCTGAAGCCCTATCGGATAAGGATAATCAGATTTCACTAGATTAAATCTTAATAATTTCAAAATTTTAGTAAAGTATTGTACGGCCCATCGTCGGCAATGCTTAGACACTAAGGATAATTTTGAAATTAAACAATGGTTAATTACATTCAACTTTTGTAAAATTGTTAACTCTCCCATCGAGGCTCTAGCAATGGCACTGAATGCCCAAATAACAATTTTGGTTTTTACAAGTGACTTGCCCATCGTAAGCCTTGTAAAGATAAACTGAAGGATTGTTAACAATAAACAAAAGTAGTTATGAGAATCTACTTGCACTTCGTTTGTTTATTGCATTATTTTTCAGAAAATATCTTAGAAATGATTTTAAGTCGAAAACCTCTAGATGGTACCAACTATGAATAAGTGAAAAGCAAATCTTTGATATTGTTCTAAAACATGGAAGCTAAAATTTGTCCTGACAATGTGAGGGCCATAGCAACCTGCAGAGAAAGCGTTTAAGGAAACTAAGATGCATTTCTCAGATTGAGAAAGGGCAGATATGGTAGTTCGTTGCTATATTATTGTCAGTCTTTCCAAATACTTGCAGAAGCAAGTGTACATGATTAAGAGTGGAGTAAAAATGCTTCAAACTCTTAATGACATGTTTGCTGCGTCTAGCAGCTCTGCTAGACAGAATGCAGTCGGTGCAAGTTTTGCTAAGAGTCTTGTTAAATCCAAAGGGAAACCCAAGGATGATAACAAGAACAAAATGACTTGGTTATCAGTTGTCAAACCAGTTGCTATGAAGAAGCCGCAAGGCAAGTTCTTCAAGTGCAGACTGAAGGGATACTGAAAGAAAAATTTCCCAGAGGTGATGAAAAGAACCTGACATGGGCATATCAAGGCCTGATAAGTGAATGAATTATTGATTCAAGAATCACTGATTATGTTTGTTACTCTTTGTAGTAGTTCAAACATGGCATACCTGTCAGTAATGGACATGATATTTTAAGCTTGAAATTGGGAACTTGTGTCTGCATTTGCAGTAAGACAAGTTATTAATAAGACTATGGTTTTGGGTGACTGTTTATTTGTTCCAGATTTCAAGAGGAATTCAATTTTTGTTAGTTGTTTTGGTTAAAACATGGTTTGACAATGCAATTGATTCCTCAGTTACATTTCGAAGTTCATCTTCGTCTTGTTTTGTTCTGGTACATTGTTTAAATAGTCTTTATTACCTATGTCCTATACCCTTTTTAAATTTGTTATGTTGAATGGAAAGGATGATGAACAAGAACTTTCACCAAAGAAATAAAAGTTTCAAATGAAACATAACTTTGGCCTTTGTGATTGAGTCATATTATCTCAAGTAGGAAACATATTTTAGTTAAAAGAGGGACTGAAAGTTCAATAATCTTTTAACTAACAGCTACATGTTAGTCCTATTTGGAAGGTAAAGTGGCCAAGCAATCCTACAAGGGCCAAAAAGGTTTGCGCAACTATTCAACTGAAACTGGTACATACTAATGTATGTGGACCAATTAGCGTTCAGACTAGAAGAGGTGATAGACTTGGTGAAGATCATGTTCAATTATTCATCTTTGCCAATGTTGTTCAAGGGAGATGCCTAAGAGAAGGAAATCTACCTTCTTAACTTGGTTCCGTCAAAGTTTGTTGTAAAGACACTTAAAGAATTATGGAAGGGGTGCAAGCCCAGATCAAACCATATTCGGATTTAGGGTGCTACGGCACACGTCCTACAACAACAGTCAAATGAGATGAAATCTTGTATAGAAGAGTGCATATCTTTTGGCTACCCTAAGAGAACTAGGGATGATTTCTTATTTAGTCTTAAGGACAAGATAATCTAAGTGAGCACTCACATGATTTTCTTAAAGGAGGACTAGATAAGAAATTATAAGCTCTTAAGTTAGGTTATTCTTGATGAGATTTATCTCAGATCAAGAATTTTTAGAATCTGTAGAAGCTTCATCCACTGTTCCCTTGATTGTTCAAGAGGGGATATATATATCTCTAAGTGAACAAACAAGAGAACCGTGATTGGAAATTCAACATGATAATATATAAGTGAAACTAGTAGAAATATTAGTATCACATGTAAAGGAACAATATCAAGGATAAGCGGATCCTCAAGAAATTGAAGATCCATCATTTGACCCACTCTTTGTTTTACCTATAAATACACAAGGTCTAGTGCAATACATTCGTAGTGGGAGAGAACCTTGTTAACTCTCAAGTTGTCTCTTGTTGAGTGATATTGATCCTACTAGTTACGATAATGCACTAGAAGATGTTGTTGATCAAGTGTTGCTCAGGCTATGAACAATGAGATGAAATACTTGTAGTTCAACTCCGTTCGGTCCTAGTAAAGACACAAGAGGGGTAAAACCCACAAGGTGCATGTGGACATAAAAGGCAAAGAGAGGATGGACAGAAAGGTGAAAACCTTCAAAGCTAGCTTGGAGGCATTTTTTGCCAGACACCATGCTTGAGTCTATCCAGATTATCTTAGTTGCTATAAGTCTCAATTATGAGATTTCATTTTGGGAGTTGGATGTCAGGATATCTACATACAACAACCAAAAAGGGTTTATAGCAAATGGGTAGAAACATACGGTATGCAAGTTGTGAAAGTCTATTTCATAGACTTAAGCAAGCATCCAGGTCTTGGAACATCAGCTTTGATCAGGTTATCAAAATTTTGATTTTGAGAGAACCTTGATGAATGATGTGTATTTATATGTAAAGGATACAACGGAAAACAGTAGCTTTTCTGGTACTTTATGTAGATGATATGCTCCTTATTAGAAACAATGTGGAGGTAATATCAAGCATAAAGAGTTGGCTAAGTTAGTGTTTTGGTATGGAAGTACTGGAGAAGCCAATTATATTCTTGGTATAAAACTCTTATGAGACCGGAAGAATAAGTTGTTGGCATCACCTCAGGCTACTTACATTGACAAAACCCAAAATTCAACATGAGAACTCTAAGAGAAGAATTATAATTCTCAGATGTGGAATTCATCTTCCTAAGGAGTGACCAAAGACTTCTAAGAAGGAAGAATGCATGAGCAAGATATCTTATGCTTTGGCAAAGGTAGACTCATGCATATCATGTTGGGCGTTAAACCAGACATCTGTCACGCAGTGGGAGTAGTGAGATAGTACCATTTTGAACCTAGAGGAATACTAGATTATTGTTAAGCATGTACTCAAGTATCTTTGGAGAACGAGAGATTATATGCTGGTATATTCTAGTGGGAGTCTTGAAAAGCTGAGTTTTCAAAAAATTCAGTTATTTCAAGTGGATATTGACTCAAGAAAATCAACCTCGAGCTATGATTTTTTCACTAAACTCAGATAGCATTAGAGGTGGATCTTGCAGACCCAGTTACTAAGAATTTGCCTGAACTTGTGTTCGAGAGGCATGTTACTTCTTTGGGTCTTAGGAGGATCCCATACTTGCATTAAGCAAGTGGAGTTATTGGTTTCATTGTGCTCTTGGAGTAAGACGATGAAACAATAAAATCATTTTCTGAATTTCATAAATAAAGTTTTATTTATTTATTTTGCGCACTATTTACAAACATAAAGGTCCGGATCAAATTGTGGAGTATATGATCATATGGATACGTTCATGGAGGACATGATCATAGGTTCTCACAATTGATGAATGGAGTCACAGCCGTTAAATAAAGTTGGGCACTTTATTCAGGCTGCAATATTTTATGAAATGATTTTGTCCGAATCATTGTAAAATATTGGTGTGAATTAACATTCACATTGAAAGGATCAAGGAGAGATTTGATTAAGGTTGTTTTTCTGTCATAAGGTATCAAATCTCCAGTTAACTATAGTTATGTGATTGCTCTTAATCCTGAGTTTATTATAAATAGGTAATCAAATAGTTTTCATTCTTTGATTTACCAACGGGTGAGGTTCGATCTATTGACGGCCAATAACTCGGTATTTTGGGAGTGAGATTATTTGATTATCGGTATTTATGAGATAAACAACATGGAATTTGTAAGATATGTCCCCTTGATATGTTTCGGTACTTGGATATTAAAGACACTGGCCAGTGCATGTAATCCATCAGAGAAACTATCATAGTCAAGGGAATAAATAATTGATTGAGTTACAGAAAACTTGTCAATCAATTATAGACATTCTACAAAGGGACGATGCATATTCATGTTATAAGTGTTGTTAATCTTGGAGTTCAAGTTCGGGCTTTTAGTGGAGTAGCACCGAATTAGATAATCATTCGTTGATTATTAGGAGCCTTGATTAATAACAGATGGTAGATCCCCAAGCTAGCTTGAGACAAGGGATGGGGTATTTTTCGGATAGATGATGACTTATGGGTTACATGATCTTGGGTTTTACGACTCAAGTTTGTATCCAAAAGAGCAAGTGGGAGATTGTTGGGTTTGCTCTTTTACTAAAGCCCAAATGGGTTATTAGTATGAGAAGAGCCCAAGGAACCTAGAGCCCAATGAGCTAGGGTTTATTGGAACCCATATAAATAGTACCTCTTAAGTCATCAGCAAAAAAGGTCTTCTTTGTGAGAGAAAGAGGCAAGCTCAGAATCTAATCAGTGCCCACACACTTCCCCTTCCTCCTCGAGAGATAGTTTGGAAGATCTGCCACAGTCCAGCTTCAAGGAGGTTGTTCGTGCTGCGGCGCTGAGATGAGCTGTTCGTGAAGAGGAATCCTACAAGGGAAGATTCTACACGAGACCTGCGCACCGAGAGGTAATTGTGAAACAAGGATGATTCGGTAAGCATACCAATGTACTAGGTCCTAAACCGCTTCCGCATAAATCTAAGATTTCCTACAGAAGTAACAATAAGTTGTTGTGGAATAATTTGTTATATAGTTTAGAATTCATTTGTTTGTATTTTTTAGTTTTGTTAATTTTAAATAAGAAAAAAAAACTTTTTTCAACTTTTTAAAAGTTTAAAAATAATGTCAAAAAATATTATTTTTAAAGTTGATCTAAAATTTCAACATCCTTTTTTTACAATTTACTAATGTATTTATCAATGTTAATAAAAATGCATCGACCTGGCCCGATCGACCCGAAAATCAATAAGTCGGTCATATAACCGGTCCAAGTGAAACAATGGACCGGCCATGTATCAGAATCGGTGACGCCCAGTCCCAAAAAAAAATAAAAAAAAATAAAAAAAAATCATAATGGACACATTTGAGTATTTTTTGCTTATTGACTAAGATTTTGAGTTTTGATATAAAGTTAGATTAAGTGATTAAACATCTTTTTCTCTAAGTTTCTTTCCCTTCTTCATTCTTCTTCCCTCAAAGGCCGAAGACTCTATTCTTGTGAGCTTGCATAACCAACTTTTCACATAGCCACTAAAACACCACTTTATTCATGAAAAAGGTGTAGGATCACCTTGAGATAAAAACCTAGTAAAGAAAGCTTGGTGAAAACCATTGAGTGGTGAGATATCCCACCTTGAAGGTGATATTTTTCATGTTGGTGGGAGCAAAAAAGAAGTGATTTGGTTCATTTAAAGCTTGGAGAATACTCCTTGAATCATTGTGAAGCCATTGGTGGTAAAAAAGAAATCCTATTTTCATGTGAGTTTCATGATACTTTGATTTGTAGGTTTTCATGGAAAAACGTGGTATGAATAGTGATATTCAAGTGTGATTTAGACTTGGTTCTAGTTGAAAAGTATGCTAAGGAACCTAAATAAACAATGAAAAAGTGTTTAAATCACCATTTGGACAACCTTTGTGATTTTTGAGAATCCTATGTTTAAAGTGTTGGTTACTTGTATTTCAAGTAACATGTATTTGAATGATAAGGATGGATTATGTTCATTAGTTTGTAGAATGGAACCTAGTGAACCATTAATGAGGAATCAAGCTTTGGTTGATTCTATATATGGAGATTGTTGAAACTTGAGTTACTTCAAGTATATGTAAGTCATCTCATATAATATTAAGGATGATTGTATGCTAGGTTGCAATTGATTGAATTTTTCACCTTGTGATTAGGTGTGGATATTGGCACGCTACTTTGTTTGATAGTTAAAGTATACTTCCAAGTGTAAGAAGGTAGTTTGTGCTTCAAGCAAGCTAGATAGAAAGCTTTGGAGGTAAGTTTTTGGACCTTGGGGTTAATCCCATTTTTGTTCCACCAAACTCTTAGGGAGGTTGGTTATTGTATAGTCTATGTAGATGCACTGGTTATTGATGTACTACATGGTATATATGTTTGTTCTGTGTGCCACACAAGATGGTTTCTTTATAATGGTATGTGGCAAGAATATATATATATATATATATATATTGACTGTATTAATTTTTTATCAGGCTAAATCAGACTTTTATTTTTTGTAAATAAGTCAGGCCACAGGCCGATAATTATATTCTTAACAGGTTAGACCACACCCTTTCGGGCAAACCCATTTTTTTTTATTTTTTTTAAGCTTTTAGCCTATAACTCCGCTCCACCCATGTGATCTATTCGCCTACACGATAACCTAATTTCTAATTTATTCACTCGTTGAGTCTATGAGTGACGACTTCGACTTGGACTACTTCTTTGTTGTCAACGATGGAGTGACAACAAGAAAGAATTACATTACAACTTTAAAAAATAAGAACAAGAAGAGCAAGAGGCTTCGTTGAAAAGACAGAGGAAATTAGTCAACTTTACTAAGTCTACACTCTCACAGTTTTTATAGTAAAAAAAAGGCAAAAAAATTTATTTATTGTAATTTAATTAAATAATTACATAAATAAAACAGATTGGGGAATATTTACGCATCTATTGCACACTGTGACGCCCCTTTTGGGCGTCACATGTGACGCCCCACAGGGGCGTCTCTCATGAGGTGGTGACACGTGTCACTTGTTTTTCCAAAAAAAAAAATTAATTTAATCATAAAACTTCTAAAGGCCATAACTTTTCGAGATCTACACAATGACATCTCATTTGATATATTTTATTTCTCACCAACATAATTTAAATTTAAATCAGGTAATCCTTCTTCCTTAGATATTTAGAATATTTATTTAATTATTTCCTTTATTAATACAGATTTTTCAAATTGATTTTTGAGTTTAAATCACAAATCGAATCTTTATTTTGTTTTCCTTATTAATAATAATTGTTACTTTTAATTTAAATAACAAACCAAATTTTTTTATAATAAAAATAAAAAAATTTATTTTTTTAATTTAAATCACACATCAAATCTTGATTTATTTTTTGTATTAAATTACAAACGCAGAACTCAGAGGCTTCTGAGTTTAAAAACGTGACACGTGTCAACACTTGTCAAAATCTAACACATCGCCAATCACGTCTAAATTGGGTTTCAGTCAAGAGGAAATCACGCCTAATTTAGGTAATTTTATTTTTGAAAAACATTCATAAGCCATCATTAATTTCAGACCACGAATAATAACCCAGAAGCTTATAGCATTAATCAATAATTTTAAAAATAATATCCTTCTTCCTTAGAAATTTAGAATATTTATTTAATTATTTTCTTTATTTCTACCATTCTTGCAAATTAAAATTATGTTTGTGAGAATAAAATATGTCAAATGAGATTTCATTGTGTAGATCTTGAAAAGTTATGTGAAATCAAAAAAAGAATTACCTGATTTGGATACTCGAGTCAAAAGTTATGGCCTTTAGAAGTTTTATGATTAAATTAAATTTTTTTTGGAAAAACAAGTGACACGTGTCACCTCCTCGTGAGAGACGCCCCATTTGGGCGTCTTCCTCTCAGGAGAGACGCCCCTGTGGGGCGTCACAGTATGCAATAGATGCGTAAATATTTCCCAAACTGTGATATTTGCGTAATTATTTAATTAAATTGCAATAAATAAATTTTTTTGCCGGAAAAAAAAAATTTAGCAAAATGATTATGGATTTAGGGCTCATGTTCTATGGACTATCGTATTTGATGGCACAAGATAATAACAAGTAATGAGATAAATATTTTGGCGTGATTATGGGTATGATTGAATTCTGTTTTTAAATATATTTTTTTATTTTTAAAATAAGAAAAGTAAAAAACAGGCGGGCTGGGTTGACTTCCTCAGCCGCTAACAAAAACAAGACAAGGCAGACTGGCTCGTTTGTAGGCAGGGCGGACTAGCTCGTTTCTCTACTCCCACTTTTTTACTTTAAAAAAAGAAAGCAAGAAATGTCATTAAGATTTGTTTAATGATAAGGGATTTAGATAAATTATATTAGGTTGTGTTATTGTATTTAATTCTCGTTTGTATATATAAAAAAAAATATTCGTATAATATTAACTATAAAAGTGGGGTAAAATAAATATTCTTAAATGAGTTGGGTTTTTTTTTTTTAAAAAAAATTAACTTTAGCTATCTTATATGATATACAATTTTACTGTACTCGTTACGACTTACGAGGCTACATGTTACCGTCAGTTAAGACTTGTACCAAAAAAAAAAAATTGTACTTGAAAGAAAACAAATATTGAGGGAAGCCTTTAAGAAATTTTATGTCTCTTAAATGAAAAAAAAGACTTGTACCAAAAAAAAAAAAAAAAACTTCTACCAAATAATTTTAAGAATCATGTTATATGCTTTCCTCAATGATACTATAAAAACGATTAAACCCATGTTATATGCACTGTGTTATATGCATCATGTTCATGATTATAAACATTCCTAGTAAAGATCCTTTTGATTATGGTATCATTGTTGCAAATTGAAATTATATTTATAGGACACA
Organism: Gastrolobium bilobum; assembly: GCF_033153095.1. Classification (NCBI taxonomy): domain Eukaryota; kingdom Viridiplantae; phylum Streptophyta; class Magnoliopsida; order Fabales; family Fabaceae; genus Gastrolobium; species Gastrolobium bilobum. Next base: position 194,215 of record NW_026896725.1, on the reverse strand, counting down.
AAACTTCAAATTCCACATAACTTTTCGAAAAGAATATGTTGGCAAGTCCGTCAAAAATTATCTTATAATTAGTCAACTTAATTAGAACCCTCAATTTTACAATAAGCAATATTTTAGCTATTGGCCGAATCAAAAACTATCATATTAATTCCTCAAATAAAATGTCATAAAGATTTGTTGCTATTTTGATTTATGGTGTGTAGTTGACGATATTCCAATCGCAGGTAATGGTAGAGGACACCATGTGCATCTATCCAAAAGCGCAAAAAAGATAAGAATAAAAGGAACACGACCATGTTTTTTTTCTTTCTTTTTTCCCTTTTTTATCTAATTTTTTTTCTATGATGTGATAGAGAAAAATAAAAATTGTGAAGAGAAAAAATAAAAGCAGCTATGAATTTCAATTTGCAACAATGGTATCGTAATCATAAGGATCTTTACTATGAATGAATCTAATCATGACAGTGATTTTTTCTTTATTAATATGAGTTTAGACGTTCTTATAATATCATTGTTATAAATTCAAAAAAAAAATTGTGAGAGACAAAATACATCAAATGAGATATCATTGCATAGATCTGTTGTATTAGAGTAGCTAAAAGCAAATTCTCAGCCTCAGCTATCAAATGACGAGGAGCAACATTAACATATGAGGGAGCTGTGAGTAGGGTTGGCAAAACGGGCCAACCCAGCTCGATCCGGCCCAACCCGCATTCAACCCTAAAAAAACGAGTCGAGTCGGGTTGGCTCGAAAAAAAAAACGAGCCAGAAAACCCAACCCGGCTCGACCCGAGCCGGGTTAGGGTTGGCTCGATAATCAGCTCGCGGGTTGGCTCGGAAAAAAGCTCACGGGTTGGCTCAAAAAAAGCTCACGAGTTAGCTCGAAATGGTGCCAGTGAGTTGGCTCGCGGGTTGGTTAGCTCGAAATATTGGCTCGCGGGTTGGCTCGCGAGTTGGCTAATTTTTTTTAATTTTTGTGGTTTGTTCTCCTGTATATAATTATCAAATTATCAACACTGCCAAAACTATTGATTGCCTAATGGATAATGGTGTAAAGACAGTAACTAATAAAACATAACCAATAAATTAAGAAATCCCAACATAGTAGTAGACAAACCCATTACAAAATAAAAATTGTCCTATGAGTTCCCATGGCCAATACAGTACAATAACAAAATATAAACATCCAAAAGTACACCATCATCATTAGATCATCTATAAAGTTTCATGACCATTAGATCCCCGTGAAGAAGCTAATATATGGGAAATATCATCCTCATCATCATCATCATCTACAAAACACAAACCATAAAATGTAAATAATCAATTAAGGTTACAATGACAAATGAAAAATGAAATTTTAATTGCATTGAAAATAAATAAATTACCATTGGCAACAAAACCAGCCAACCAATTGCGGGTACATACCAAAGCTTCAACATTCTTTGACAACAACTTATTTCTGTATTTGTTAAGCACACGTGATCCAATGCTAAAAGCAGATTCAGATGCCACAGTGGTAATAGGAATGCTTAACAAGTCACGAGCCATTAATGATAGACTTAGAAAACGACAACTATTATCCTTCCACCATTGCAATGCATCTAAACTATTCCAGCTGTCAATAACCATTACAGGCGGCTCCTCTAAATAAACATCAAGTTCAGATTTTCCAGCATTAATTGCTTGGTGTTGAGTGTGCAAGGTCAATTCCTATCATATTTGAGAAGTGCAAAAACATAATAATTGAAGTAAGTAAGTACATGCATAAATAAAGGCGTGAAAATGAATATGATATAACATAATTAAAGCTTTTTGCTAAACATGAACTTACATCCAATATCTCATCATCCCATCCTCTCGATTCCATTGACCATTGACTTGAAGAGTGGGTGTTATCTTGACTTTGATCAATGGTAGTTGATGAATTAATTTTTACATAATTCTCAAAGAGCTTATACATGTTTGCCTTTAAATTTTCCATCTTGTCATCTGTGTAAGCATCAATCTTTCTATGACAAAAAGATAATGTAGTAAACTTAATGCGAGGATCAAGAACAGCTCCTAGTGAAAGCACATCACTATAATCTTCCCAATATTTTTGAAACTTATCCATCATCTTATTAGCCATGCTACTTACAACCACATCTTCATCATTACTCATACGAATGAGAACCCGCTGAATTTTCCAAACTTGTAGAAAATACAAGTTAGAAGTAGGATAAGAAGTGCCAGACATCAAATTAGTGATCTCACAAAATGGATGCAAGAACCGAAAAAGAATTTCTAACCTATTCCACTCTTCTTCTGAAGGATAATACTTGTAATTTCTATCACTCAATTGGAGAATTGCTAACTCACGCCTGAATTTGAGAGCATGATTAAGCATTTCATAAGTGGAATTCCATCTAGTGGGTACATCTGTTATCAATGCAGTTACAGTTTTCTCACCACCAACTTGTTCGATGCACTCCTTAAATTTGATCATTCTTGATTCTGTGCCTTTTATATATTTAACACTCTCTCTAATCTGAGTCAAGGCATCATTTGCAACTTTTACTCCATCTAGAACAATCAAATCCAATATGTGTGCAGAACAACGCACATGAAAAAATTTCCCATCACATAACAACAATTTTTGCATATTCAATTGGCTTCTCAAACCACCAACCATAGAGTCATTTGCAGATGCATTGTCCAAAGTAATGGTAAAAATCTTCTTCTCTATGCCCCATTCCTTTAACAAACCAAGTATTTTATGAGTCAATTCAAATCCAGTATGAGGAGGAGGCATATGACGGAAGGCAATAATTTTACTATTCAACTTCCAATTGACATCAATGAAATGGGCAGTTAAGCAAACATAACCCTCAGTATTACAAGATGTCCACAAATCTGAAGTTAAGCATATCCTTCTTTGAATGCTACCAAACATCTTTTTCAGCTTCATCTTGTCTCTCATGTGCAAATTTAAAACATCTTGTTTAAGAGTGTTTCTAGAAATGCCAGTCCAATCTGGATTCAAGTAATTATGGAAACGCCTGAACTTTCTATACTCAGCAAAGTTAAAAGGTTGGTAATGTTCAATAACAGCTTCAGCATACATCTCACGTGCTACCTTCATATCTATTTTTATAGCCTTCATTTTACCTTGCATGTCCAATATGACTTGACCAATATCTTCATGTTTAATTTGTGTGCATTTATCAATTTGACGGTTTAAAGTAGACGTACCACAAGTCTTACTGTCAATCTTGTACTCTGTCTTGCAACCATTGCATCTTGCCTTTTCATTCCCTTTTTCTCCTATTATTGTGAAATGTTTCCAGCAACGAGCTTGCCTTTTCCTAGGCTTTTTAAAAGCAGGTCCTTCTTCAACTTCTTTCAATTCATCACTTTCTGCATCAGCATCATTGCCTTCTTCAAGCATCGCCAAGCTTTCCCTACATCAAAGTTAAATATAAAATTACTATAGCGTGGAAAAGATAATTTAAACTAAAACAGATTTTAAAAAAATTGAAGAATATTAACCTATTCGAATCATCCATTTCAGAGACTTGAAGTCGAAGATAAGTAAAGGGCAGGCTCAATAATGATCTGTCTTCCTCTTTGGTTCCTGACCATATAAAAAACTCATCAGCATTGATACAATCCAAGTATTTGATACCTTTTATACATTTTTCATTTTAAATAAAATGTTCCCATAGATTAAAAATGCTATTCAAGAAAATATGTGTTACTATTTCAAAAGTGAGACTAGATAATGAAAGCAAGCCAGCTGGATGTTGAATGATGTAGTTGCCATTTCAGGCCATGGAACCCCACATTATAAAGTAAATGTAATGCGTATTGATTAAACCAATATATCTAATCAGAGAATGCGATTGCTCACTCAGTGATTAAGGACTTAGTTGGAGACCTTACTTGCTATTTGAATAATTCAATTCAAGGATAAAATAACAGGTAGAAAGGACTTTACAAAATATTTAAGGTCAAACGCCAGTGAATTATTGTGGGTAGGGTCATGGTGTATTGGTGTCCACCTATCTTATATACAAAAGTATAATTCTCTATCTTCCAAACTAAATAAAAATAATAATCAATTCAAATTCAACCATAATATTATACAGCAGTGGACTTCTATTTTTCAATTTAGAAGTTGATGTACTTCACTAAAAAATTTAACTTGTTTTTCTGCTTGTTTCTTGTCTTTTAGTTTTTTAGGCATTTATCTTAACAGTTGACATTAGGAAACATTAAAAATATCAGGAAGAAAACGGTAGTTAGGTGCTTAAATTTTGGACAAAATGATTATCCCCTTTTTCATTATCTCCTATTCATTGTTCTGCTTTTTTCCCTTTAGTCATAACCATTTCAAATAAGTACCACAGTAACGCATTGAGGACCATTTCAAATAAGTATAATCTTTGATAAAACCACCATAATTGTGATGAAAAGACCAAAAGAGGAAAAATAATTATGATGTCTAAGTCCTCATATAACAGATAAAACCCCAAAAAATATGAAAGGGTGTGCTATTCAAGTCACATCACATCTAGACAATTCGAATTTGACTTAGTTCTCTTTTTAACTCTTGCTTCTTTCCAATTACCATGTTGCATCAGATGACAATACTCATTATTCTAAGAACTAAAGCAAAGTCTAGCAGAGCTATACCTAAGAAAGTGCAGCAATGTGCTCAACGGGATTTTTCCAACAAAGCCACCCAAGTAGTAAAGTAGTTGCTTTGTGAATTGCTCTTGATCCTTATCTTGCATTAATAAACTTAAACAGGTTCAGTTGCTTGTTGCTACTTCATACTAGAGTAAATAATTAATTAAACAAAAACAGCATGAAATCTCATATACAATCAAACTCTGAATGCCCAAATAGATGGCAAATGGAAGATAACTCAAAGCAGATATGTCCATATTAATATACACATGAACTTACTGGCAAGTGCATTATAGAAGTCTCTCCCCAGGAAATTGAAGCCAACACTGATTCCATGAGATTTGAGTATAATTATTAAGTTAAAAAAATAAAAAATCAAAACAACATCTTACTGATTGCATAACCCCCTCCCCTTCTTCCACGTAAAGGAATTAGAATATCATCAAAAATTGTACTCTAGAAAAATAAATTTATGTAAAGACCACATGTCCATTGGGAGAGTGGGAACTCCCAACTATACAACAAGCATGTCGAGTCCAAACCCAGATTAAGTCCATTAACAAGCAATATAGTCGATCTGAGATTTAAGAAAATCGTAAAACATTCAACAAAAGACCCTAAAATGCAGAAAAATATACATCTTGATCTGAGATCTCTGTTTTTGGTAATTTAATTCAAGATTTTATCACCCCTAAAAGAAAACAAAAAGGAAGATTTGAAGATTAAGACTAAGAAGAAAAAAGAGAATACCTGAAAACACAGAGGTGGCAGTCAGTGGAGAGGAGGAACACGGTGGCTGACTGGCTGCCAAGATCTGGAATAAAATTGAAAAAAAAAATTTAACAAAATGCAAGATCAGTAAAACAAGAAGAAAGGGAAAAAAAAACCTTAAAGTTGGGAAGAGAGTATGTCGTCGCCCGCCGTCGCCCGTCGGTGTGGTTGGGGTGGGGTGACTGCTGGTAGCCGAGCTGGCTCGTTCAACCCGCGAGCTGGCTCGTTTGAGTTCGGGTTGGCTCGGGTCGAGCTAAATCGAGCTGGCAGCTCATTTTTCTCAACCCAACCTGGCTCGTTTTGTGCGGGTTACGAGCCAACCCGACGGGCTGGCTCATTTTTGCCTCCCCTAGCTGTGAGAGACTGCTTCAGCAATTAGTCTGCGAGCTTGACCTTCTACAGCAAGAGGCAATGACGGAGCAGCTCCAACACCAACCACCACTCCTTCTAACCTTGCCTCAATATTTACAACAAGATGAATGGGTATCAAGCTGTAGATACACATTGCCTTGTGAGTTGTGACCCGTGGTTTATAGACAATTTTACAACAACAAAGTAGCTGATGGCTTAAGTTTAATTTAACAGGCAATTCAAAATATAACAGAAGTGATGGAAGAAAGATGAATCAAACATTGAGAAGGTCTATCATAAGTTGGAGGAAGAGAAGGGCAGTACTCATTCATGTTGGCATATGGCTCCAAGGTGTTATAGCCAGGAAGTTCCATCCTATATTCCCCAAGAATCTGGCAGAAAGGAAGCCAGTCACTCTCATTGTTGCACCAACTTGGTAGGCGTGTTTGGTTATCCTCAAAAATTCTGAGCACATGTATGCATCACGAATCTGCAAATAACAACATATAAACATTAGATCAAGAAATTATAATGCCCGAATGTTAATTCAATTACAGAGACATTATCATGACTTACAGTGAATTCACTACTGGAAAAGTCGCGAATAGCAAGGGAAATTTGCGAGGGAAAAATTTCCTTGCAAACTGCGACAGAATTTGCAAGGGAAAAAATTGCGAGGGAAAATAGGCAAGATTTCCGTTACTACATTGCCATCGCAGAATCCCTTGCAGTTCAGTCGCAATTTGCAAGGGAAATTGAATCCCTCGCAAGAATCATAAGTCTGTGACGGAAACAGTGAGGGGAAAAATTGGCGACGGAAGTTCCCTCACAAAATTTAGGATCTGAAAATTGCAACTGAAATTTCACAATTTCCCTCACAAATTCCCTCGCAAATTGCGAGGAAATATTTTCCCTCCCAAATTGCGAGGGAAATAGGGAATATATTCCCTCACAAAATTCAAAAATAATATATAAATCAAATTTAAAAGGGACAAGGGCATAAATTAGTCGCCGCATCATGCGTATGAGAAAAAATCATTAAATATGTCGCCGCATCCTTTATGGCAGACATTGAGTGCATGTAGTGACACTAGTGCCTATGTCAGCTAATCATAGGAAAGATAAGACTCTGTTGATATTTAAGGTGTGTGTAAAAATTGTTCAATAATGAGAAGCAGAGAAAAATGTCTGAAAGATTCCTGTTCCAACCACCCTCATCGTCATCACTGTACAAATTAAATGAAAAGTAACACATGTTTCCGATGCCACCAAAAAGGGCATTGGTCTTTGTAGTTGGGCTTTAACCACTTAATTAAAAGTCAAGTCCAGCCTTCACCAAAAAAAAAAAGTCAAGTCCAGCCCAATAAAGAAAGTTAGGGTTCCCAATTCAAGATGTTCAACAACCTTTTCAACGTGCATGAATAGCGTTTTGAAGACAAGGGAATATGAAAATGTTGAGGTCAATTGGTCAAGGAGTTATGCACTTGGCTACGACCCATTTATACTTGCTCAACAAGCGGAAGAAGTTATTTACACATTATACCCTACTTCCCAACAAGGATGAGATGAGTTATCAAAACCAAAGCCCGAAATATTATCCCTAAGTCGATGGAGTCAGAGTTAAATGATGTGACTGATCCATTTCAGGATGATGGGGAACATGAACTGCCTGTAAATGTTGCAGAGGATGATGTGCCAAGCAATTTTTTGATTCCGTTGGAGAGTTACAACCCTGTCTTGTTATATTGGACAATGAGGAATCAGACGATGACGAACAAGATATTTATTCAGATAGCGAGCCTGAATTCGATGATTATGAGAGTCCAGAGGAAGGTGGGCAAGAAGAATTCGAAGAACAGGAATCGTCCGATTGATTTCAGTTATTCTTTCTTTAAGCTTATCTGTTGTACTAAATAAATAATTTTTATTCACAGACCACATGTTATATGTATTATACAATTATGTTTTATATTTTTTATCTTTTAGGATCTCTGTATGGTGTATGCATCCATTAGTGATAAATGGATGGCCATAGTGGTAGACGTCGTATTGCATACTTATTATATTTATATATATTTTTGCATTATGTTTATAAGTTTTCACAGATGGTTCATACGGATGGGCGTACTGGTAGTGATGGTAATGCCGGTAGAGGTTGAATTACAGGCCGTGGTGGCAGAGGAGGTAGGACGACATCATCTACCCCCTCTGGTAGAGGTCGTACAGCTTCTTCATCCCTCCCTTCACTTCGGATAGGATCATCACCATCTACCACCGACTCTGTTATGGGAAGTGCAGGTATTCCTCACACTCCCACTGACCCGATGGGGCCGACACAGCAGGTTAAGTAAACCATCATTTTGTGATTTAGATATATATTATAGTTTCTTTTAAGCATCTCTCTACTAACTTTTTTAATGCTTAACATTTTTTTCCTTTTGCAGGCTGCATCCCCTGCAAGCAAGGTAGGAGATTCTGCTTCGGCACTTCAGCCAAAGTGGGATAGGTGTGATCCACAGACTAAACGTATATGGGTTCGTCCTTTAGGCACCACAGAGTAAGTTGTAATTGTTACTAATGATGTACTAATGTGGCTTCTAGCATTGCTCAATCGTTATAATCGAATAAATTGATTTAATATTGTCAGGTTCGAACCTTATGATGAGATCATGAAATTCATTGATAATCGAATATTCCGTAATTTTAAACATGTATGGAGTGTTAGGAATGTGGCTTCCATACTCAAGAGGGGGGGTGAATTGAGTATTACAAAATTTTCGCAAAAGTCCCCTTCTAGTTTCTAAATAATTATTTCAAGCAAACTTTGATATGTGGAAATCTAATCAATACATTCAGACAATCCATAATATATAATATATCACAATTATAGAACTTATACTAGCACATACAAGATATCAAAGAAGCAATTAGAGTGCTAGAAATAAAGAGTTTAGAGTTTAGAGAATTGCTAACACAATATATCCTGGTTCGGTCACCACCACTTGTGACCTACGTCTAGACTGAAGCCGCTCGATCAACTGTTTCACTAATGGTCAAGCTTCACGGGTGCTTGACAAACCTTTACAATCTTCCAAGATTTCGGGTTCTTGGATACCTTTCAATCTCCAAGTTTACGGGTACTTGGTAACCTTACAATTTACTCCAAATTTACTTAGGTATTTGGCTACCTCTCAAACAATGGGTCTCACAACCCTTTCAACTCAAGAATACAAGAAGGGGAATATTAGGAAATGAATATACACTCTCAAAGTATGGATATACAACTTGAAGCACTATAGGTATATGGATTTTCAAGATATGAGCTCAAATATATTTGATCTTTGAAAGATATGAAAGAATATGCAAATGATAGTGTAGAAGCTCTCAAATCATCCTTAAGATGTGTAGGAATAGTGATCAATGCGTTTTAGGGTCATAAGGAATGTATTTATAGTGTTTCCATTGAAAACTAGCCGTTTATAGCCGTTTATGACCGTTTTATGCATTCTGCCCAGTAAGTATTCGAATACTTCATTTATAGCCGTTTATGGCCGTTATAGGCCTTTTTCCCAGCAAGTATTCGAATACTTTTCGTGTGGTATTTGAATACTTAATAAGGTATTCGAATACTGCATCAGGTATTCGAATACTTTATTGACAGCAAGAACACTGTTTTGTATTTTGGGCATAACTTGAGTTATACTTGTCGGATTGATGTAATCTTGGTCTCGTTGGAAAGATAAAAGAAAGATCTACAACTTTTATGAAGAACACAAGATCCAAATCCATCATATTAGATACGAAAAGTTGTATGGAAGGCAGCAGCAAAATTAAGCAACAAATTTTTGGTACAAATGTGTTCTAGCTTGCTTCCAACCAGTTTTTGTGAAAGATCTTGACTTGATAAATATGTTTTGAAGTTATAAAATATGTCAAGGATCTTTTCCTTGGATTTTTCAAATTTATTTCAAGTATATAAGATTATGATTATGCAATTTGAAAAACATGTTTACTTTAAGAAAAACTTTGAGCTTATACAATGCAATCTATCATATACCCTCACATATATTCTAAGTCCTAAAAATATATTCCAAATATGATTTTAGACTTAGCTTTATGTCTTTGTGTCTTGGATCTTTACTTGAACTTGATGCTTTGACTCGTTGAATATGACAATGTTTGACACTTTGTTGGTTTTGATTATTTTTCACTATGGTTATGATATTGAGCTTCTCTTAGATGTTGTCCATGGTTAGTTGTCTTTGATCTTGGTGTTTCTCTTCTAATTGTTTCTTATTGCTCTTGATCCAATGATCTTGCCACTTTGATATGACATCACTCTTCTTGTGTGGCTACATCATACATCTTCAATATCCACATATGGTTGATGCTTTTTGCTCTTGATTAAAGCTCTTCTCTTTTTGTTGTTGCCACTTTGTTATCATCAAAACATACCTTGTATCTACAATCTCCCCCTTTTTGATGATGACAAACTTAAAATTGAGAAAGGGTTAGTATAACAAATATTCTCAAATAATGTAATCATACTCCCCCTCAATTTATGAATGGTTCCAAAATATTATAATTATGCAAGTTAAGCATTACAAACCAAGATATATGTATATGGTGGAAGAATATAATTTTCTCAATTTTCATATTTTTCTCCCCCTTTGGCAACATCAAAAAGCATAAATCAAGATAAGCACGCAAACTTGTGAGCAATAAAATTCCATTGTGCATGTTAATAAAGAACGCTTGTTATTTTGCACAATAATATCAAAGCAACTATCAAAGCTCCCCCTTAATCCATGAATGGTTTCAAAGACAAAAGTATGGAAATTCGAGGGTCAACAAACCTCATTTTTACCTTTTTAGTGCATTCTCTCTCTTTCATCTTTGATTTTACCTTTTTGCCACATGTTAGGTAGAAGTGTATTATCTTTTCTCAATTAGCACTTATTCTCCTTCTTTGGCAACATCAATGGCATTGAATAGTTCAAGATATATAACAAAGCATTCAAATGATTCAAGTAAATGCAAATATGCTTTGGAAGTGGATTTAAACCTCGAAGTGCTCAAAATATCATAAATTCAACAAAAATGATCCATTCAAGTCAAAAATATACAAATATAAGCATATGATCCAAGTACAAAGCATTTATATCACAAAGATCTAGGATATGCAAATAATAATGCAATACAAAGCATCAAATCCTAGTTGAACATTGTATAGAATATGTCAAGAGATATGACAAATGATTTTCTCCCTTTTTTGCTAGCATCAAATAATATGTGCAATTTGTAGGCATATGACTAGCATGACTTTGATAATAGCAAGCAAATAGAGAGATTAGGAGACTTAGCTAACTTATGGAGTATTTTGCAAATTAACCTTTTTGAAGTATCTTCAATATTATTATTCTCCATTCCTTTGTAAGCTCTTAGCTTTGTTCTTGTTTTGAGGTGAATTTTCAATTTTGACTTCTTTCTTCTCTTCTTCACTTTTCTTATCACCAAAAGGAAGTGGGTCAACTTTCCTACAATATAATCATCACAAACATCCTTTCTAACCACAATGGAGTTAGTCTCTTTAAAAGCAAAAATTATTGACTCTTCCATTATCATAATTATTTTATAAGCCAAGTGATAGATATAACAAATAAATGCTAGGCTCCCCCTCAAATCATGCATACTAGTAAAATATAAGTCATATGATTACACATGCATGTATTAAGAGAAATATATTTATTGTTATGTATTAAGAATTTTCTTAAACAAAAGTTAAACTTTTCTTTTTTGAAACACAAAATAGATCAAATGAAGTATGTTTGCCAAAACCATATAAGCACATTATCATAAATAAGAGCTTGGCAAAATGTACTTTCTCTTAATCCATTAAGTATAGACATTCTTAAACTTAATTCTCATTTCAAAAAACTTTTAAGAAAGATAAAGACTTTTTCCATTTAAGAAAACATATCCCTTGAGTGTAATCAAAAGAATATTGAAAACATCTCTCCTCCTTTTCTCATTAGTTAAAAAGCCTTGAAATAATATAGAAATTTTGGAGACTATGGCTTATCTTTTGAATTTTTCAAATGTTCACATTTGTAAATCAATTCAAAATATTGATGTTTGGAACTTCCTTAAATTTGCTCTCAATATTTGATAGCACTTCTCAAAGCAAGTAGAGAGACTATTACATTTAAATCATGTATCCAAACATTTTTTCAATTTTCAAGATAACCAAAAAGTGAAAGATCCTTTCAACATCTTGAAATAGTTCTCAAGGGTATAAGGTTTTCAAAAGCCCCCTTTTTTTAAATGACATAAGGGATTTTTCTTTAAAATCAAGTCAAAAGCTCATTTTATAACAAAAAGATTTTCATAAGAATTGTATCACTTAGAAGCAAGATGATTTTTAATTAAAGTTCCATGTTAAGGAAATATGCTATTGGAATCAAAATACTTATATATTTGAACAAGGTTTACTCTATATGCAATGACAAAATTCAAGATATAAGATCTAATTATACATTTTTTTCATGCTAAGCATATTTCTCATGTAAGGAAGGAACAAGTATCATATCATCCATACTATAAAATTCCATGAGAATTAGGGATAGTGATACTTATCGGGATCAAATACGATGTGATGCTCCTTATTCATGGAGATCCTAGCCACTTGAGCTTTCTTCCTTTGAGTTTTCCATTTGTGAGCAAGTGAAGAAAGTCTCTTTTGGTGGTCTTCATTCATCTCTTTCTTTGTTCACATATGCTTGGCACTTCAATATTTGGTTGTCATATTTGATTACTTAAAGCTTTTCAAATCAAAGGCTAGCAACAAATATCATTTAAGCACATTTTCAAGCATAAATTAGATTGATGTAAAACATAAGCCATTTATCATATTATCAACCATAAATATATATTCAAACATAAATGAAGCGCATATGCTCTTGAATCTTAAAATATATATTTAAGCATAATCAAAGCATGATTCAAGATTAACAAGAAATATATGTTCATCATCAAAACATATTAGGACATTTTGAAGCAAGTAATGATCATATAAGTCATGTTATTATAGATGAGCAATTTTAAACATAATCACATGCCAATCCAAAAGATACAATTTCTTTTCAATAACCAATACTTGAAAGATCATGGAATTAGCATTTTACACATATCTTTCTTGTTTCAAGAGTATGGCATATGTCAAGTAATTAATACAAGAAGATATTTACTTTCCTAATCTTCAAGTAAGCATGTGATACATTTAACCACATAACAAAGAAGTGAAATCATTTTTGTGCATGTATAACTCCAAGTAAAAACAAGGATATACTCTAAAGCTCAAGCTCAAAAAGATTATCATGCTATTGTAACAAATATATGTGCCTACTAGCATATATAATAACATTTAGGAAATATTGCTAGAATAACACAATCAATAAAATATGTAAGCATAGCAATTAAATATCAAAGAATTCCCTAATTATCATGTATATAGCATTTAGAGCATAAAGAGGGATAGAAGTAACCGAATTTGAATTCTTTCAATTTAGAATATAGCTCCTTGAGATTATCATGAATATCCTTGTACTTTATCATGCTTGCATCCCTTCTTAGATGTTGGATACTTTCATGCTTTCCAAGTCTCAAGTTGAATAAACTTATTTCATTTAAATACATTCTTGAGGTAGTTATAATCCTATAATTCAAAATACTTTTGGTATCCACTTTGGATCAATATAGGTTAGTCATTGATCATCAATTCATTATGTTCTCATAAAAATCAATAATACCACACTCAAATTGAGCATAATAAGTTAAATAATCAATTTAGCATTAAGCACAAAGTCAATAACATTTCCACAGTTTCTTTTTCACAAACCCGTAATCTTGTAATTAAAACTGGGAATTCATCAATACTTAAAAAATTATGAATTTTGGATAAGTTATAGTACACATCTCAAGCTTTCTATCAAGATATAGATCATGTCAATCAGAGTTTTATAGCTCAAGATCTGATCAGTTAAATTTTCTGCATTGAAACAGAGTATTTAACAAAATAATTATAATCACAAATTTACTGGGAATAATGTACATACCCAAAAATTCTAAAAATTTCCAGTATTAAACTTGATTGAGTTATCTTTGTAATGCCACTGGTTTCATGCTTAAATAATTTGTATAGCTCAAGTTATGCTCATTTAAGTAAACTAGTCCATAACAGAGTTTATGACAAAACAACTATGTTCACGAGATTTCTGGGAGCATTATACTTGACTAAAAATTATGAAAATTTCCAGAATTGAAGTTTGTCAAGTTATCTTTCAATGGCCACCGATTTCACTAAAAAAAAAATTTGTAACTCAAGATATGCATAAAACAATTCAGCTGTGTCAGAAATAAACATATAAGTGAACAACAATATATATAATCATGTTCTATTCATAATTTTCAACATTTAAACCAAGAACATATGATTTTATCCATTACCTAAGGCCTAAAAGATATATATCTCATATTCATTGGATTCGCATGTGAATAAGCATAAGAGGTAATGATATTTGATACATTGGCCCTTGAAATCAAGTGGAGACTTTTTCTTATCCATTGCTTCTCTCTTTGGATTTTGAACCTTCTAGGTTCCACCTTGCGCATGCGAGAAGCTTTGGCTGAAGTTCCATTACTTCTTTGATTGATAATTCCATCATTGGGCCTAGGAAGCATTTTTCTTGATGATTATTTTTTCTCTTGACCTTTTTGTCCATCATTTTGTGTAATTTTTTGCATATTGGAAAAGCTAGGAGGACTTTTTGGTACCCATTTCATCTTGGGTCCTTGAGCGTTAGGAATAACATTTATAGAAGTTTTGACAACCCAAACCAACTTATTTCTCATGTAAGAATTTCTTCTATGATAGCACAAATGAGAAATATGTCCTACTTTACCACAATAATTACATACAATGCGTTTGCAAGATAACTTGTTCTTTTCAAGGTCGACTTTCAAATTTTTGGCTTTCTTGCTATTATCATTATCCAAGCTATTATTTCGACAATCATTTATAGGTTTTCCATGTACAAAAGTATCATTATTATTTTCATTTTCAAACATGGAATATGAGCATGTAAGATTATCAATTATGGAAAGTTTGGATGATAATTCCTCAACTTGATTATCAACATCAATGCAATTTTTAAGAATGGTTGAAGGTTCACAATTCAATGATATGTCCTCTTCTTGAAAATCATATATATTTTTCAAAGATTCAATTTGATTTTCTATGAAGCATATACTTTGTATAGAAGCCAAATTTCTATTTTTCAAGTTCAACAAGCTATAATTCAAATCATCATATGCACATTGCAAATTATCATGTTTAGGACTATAATCAAGGTTTGTATTATTTACCTCAACTTGATTGTCATCATTGTCACAAAGAGGTTTTGAGCTTCTTTGATTACTTTTAATCTCTTCTTGAGTGCATTCATCTTCTTTTTCTTCTTACAATGGATTTTGCTCTTCTTGCTCTCTATATGCATCTTTATGCACAAAATCATCATTGACAAGATAGATAGTAATAAGAGTATCCCATATATCTTTAGAATTCATGCAATGTTTAATCTTAGCAAATGCATTATCATATACACTTTTTCTAAGCATTTGCATAGCCTCAAGATTGAAGACAAAATATCTTTTATTGAAATCATTCATGCATTCTTCTATTTTCAATGAAATACCTTTGTCTACAATATGCCACATATAAAGATGAATTGATTGAATAAAAACTTCCATTCTTTTTACCCAATATTCAAAATCCTCACCATCAAAGAATGGTGGTTTATCACATTCAAAGCTTTGCATTTTTTTGTTTAATTTAAAATTAAATTATATTGGAATCCCCAACAAGGATCTTAACTCTTGGTGGTTAAACCTCTAACTAAGCACTAAGCTCTGATACCACTTGTTAGGAATGTGGCTTCCATACTCAAGAGGGGGTGAATTGAGTATTACAAGATTTTCGCAAAAGCCCCCTTCTAGTTTCTAAATAATCATTTCAAGTAAACTTTGATATGTGGAAAGCTAATCAATATATTCAGACAATCCATAATATATAATATATCACAATTATAGAACTTATACTAGCACATACAAGATATCAAAGAAGCAATTAAAGTGCTAGAAATAAAGTGTTTAGAGTTTAGAGAATTGCAAACTCAATATATCCTGGTTCGGTCACCACCACTTGTGACCTACGTCCAGACTGAAGTCGCTCGATCAACTCTTTCACTAATGGTCAAGCTTCACGGGTGCTTGACAAACCTTTACAATCTTCCAAGACTTCGGGTTCTTGGATACCTTTCAATCTCCAAGTTTACGAGTACTTGGTAACCTTACAATTCACTCCAAATGTACTTAGGTATTTGGCCACCTCTCAAACAATGGGTCTCACAACCCTTTCAACTCAAGAATACAAGGAAGGAGATATTTAGAAATGAATATACACTCTCAAAGTGTGGATATACAACTTGAAGCACTACGGGTATATGGATTTTCAAGATATGAGCTCAAATATGTTTGGTCTTTGAAAGATATAAAAGAATATGCAAATGACAGTGTAGAAGCTCTCAAAGTATGCTTAATATGTGTAGAAATGATGTCCAATGTTTTTGAGTCATTGAGAATGCATATATAGTGTTTTCATTGAAAACCAGCCGTTTATAGCCGTTGGGGTCTCATTTGAAAACTAGCCGTTTATAGCCGTTGGACAACTAGCCATTTATAGCCGTTGGGAAACTATCCGTTTATAGCCGTTGGGATCTCATTTGAAAAACTAGCTATTTTATAGCTGTTTATAGCCGTTGGGATCACTTTTGAAAAACTAGCCGTTTATAGCTGTTGGGATCTGTTTCCCAACTTGACAGCAAGAACATTATTTCGTATTTTGGCTATAATTTGAGTTATACATGTCGGCTAAATGTGATCTTGATCTCGTTGGAAAGACAAAAGATAGAACTAAAACTTTTATGAAGAACACAAGATCCAAATCCATCATCTTAGATACGAAAAGTTGTATGGAAGACAGCAGGGAAATTAAGCAACAAATTTTAAGTTCAAATGTGTTCTAGCTTGTTTCCAACTACTTTTTGTGAAAGATCTTGACCTGATAAATATGTTTTGAAGTTATAAAATATGTCAAGGATCTTTTCCATGGATTTTTCAAATTTCTTTTAAGTATATAAAGTTTATGATTATGCAATTTGAAAAACGCGTTTAATTTGAGAAAAACTTTGAGCTCATGCAATGCAATCTATCATATACCCTCACATATATTCTAAGTCCTAAAGATATATTCTAAATATGATTTTAGACTTAGCTTCATGTCTTTTGTCTTGGATCTTTACTTGAACTTGAGGCTTTGACTTGTTGAATATGACAATACTTGACACTTTGTTGGTTTTGATCATTTGTCACCATGGTTATGATATTGAGTTTCTCTTAGATTTTGTTCATGGTTAGTTGTCTTTGATCTTGATGTTTCTCTTCTAATTATTCCTTGTTGCTCTTGATCCAATGATCTTGCAACTTTGATGTGACATCGCTCTTCTTGTGTGGCTACATCATACATCTTCAATATCCACATATGGTTAATGTTTTTTGCTCTTGATCAATACTCTTATCTTTTTGTTGTTGCCACTTTGTTATCATCAAAACATACCTTGTATCTACATATTTTTCATATCTCCCTACTCGAAATCTATCATCCGAGTTTCTCCCACAAAAGCCTTTCTTCTTATTGCCTGGTCGTTCTCTTTTCTTTGGAGCTGGACTTTTCCTCTTCAGACTCCCTTTCTTATTTTTCTCTCCTGACACGCTTGCTATCTCCATTTGCTAAAGCTCCAAGTACTTCTTTGACCGTGCTCTGAATTCCTCTAAAGTTTTCACTGATCTTTGTATATAGATTTTGCTAACCGAGATGCACCATCCAAGTCGGACACAATCAAATGCACATGAACATTTTCTTGTAAACTCGGAACTTGTAATGCCGCATCTTTAAAACGGTTCAAATATTTCTAGAGAGTCTCTCCAGATTGCTGTCGAATTTTTCCAAGTGCAAACTTGGATTTCGGATGCTTCTTGCTTGTTGCAAAATTCAATTGGAACTTGTCCCTAAAGTCTTCAAAAGATCCAATCAAATTAGTAGGCATGGTTGAGAACCATGTCTGCGCAACTCCAGTCTTAGTTGTAGCAAATATGCAGGATATAATTGGTTCATCAATACCTTTGATGTACATCAGTATCAAAAGCATCTATGTGGACCTGTGGATCCTGGCTTCCATCATACTTCGGCAAGTGTGCCAAGTCAAATTCCTCTAAGAATGGAGCATTAAGAATTCCACTAGTGAAGGGACTATTATTGTATTGTCCCTTTCTATATTTCCTACTGTAAGCACTAGTCTCGATACGACCTTGAACATTATCCTGATTATATGGAAACTAAGTATCCTGGTTGTGATGCATATCACCCCAGTTGCTTTCCACATTCCTCCCTGCTCCAGCATTAAGGGTAGGAATTATCACATTCATATTGTGATTAGTGCCTAGGCTGTGACCTTCACCATTGTTGCCAATACGGATCTGATTATTAGGATTTAAAATCCCACCAGTATCAGCCACACCTTGTACTTCAGTAATCCCAACCTGGATTTGAGTATCTAGGTTATGATCCGTATTAATTCGGACCTGATCATTGACATCCCAAAGTTGACGAACCCCTCTGTGAGTTTCTCTTCTACAATTTTCTCCATCTCGGATCTGGTCTCCATCACGTTTTGGAGTCCTTATCAGCATTAGACGCCCCTCCATCTCTTGAAACCTTATGAGATCTTCCTCTCGCTGAAGATTGTTACGTTGCTCTATCTCCTGAAACCTCCTGAGATCTTCCTGGCACTGAAGATTGTTACGTTGCTCCATCTCCTTCATCCTTTTTAGAATCGTGGTAAACGCAGTCTATGCAAGGCGGGTGTCTGAATCCACAGCAAGTGCAACCCAAGCAGCCGCATCTGCAGGATGATTATATGGAGCTATGATTTGATTCTGAGGAGCAGGTGTAGCGGCTATGTCCGAGACTTCCTCATTCACGTGAACAACATCAAAATCAATATCGTTCTCAGGTTGATTCTATGGTTGATTTGCTTCCTCCACAGCAGGATTCAATGGTAGATTTTGATGTGACAGCAGTTGACCGCTACTCCTTGTTTGAACTGCCATTCTTGCTCGTGGTCGTGGGAATAACGGTTTAATCAATCCCCACAGACGGTGCCAATATTCTGTCCTGAAGACAGAGATGTCTAGCCCAATAGGCTAGTAAGTTTCTTTTGGATCTAGGTTCTCTCTCTAAGGTATCTATTAGTTAGATATCCTTGAATTTAGCAGATCACTATGCACAAAGAGTAAAGGACAGTTTTTGCCAAAGGGGTGGTGTGTGTGCATAATGACAGCGTAACAGTAAAAGAGAAAATAATCATACATGTAGGTTTTACCTCCTATTTATAGAGTTTACTTGTAGATATTGGATTCTGGACCTTCTGTGCCTCTTCCAGCAACCCAAGCCCATGTTTAATGTTGTCATATTAGGATTGATATCTTTGATGGATATCCTCCTTTAATTATATCATATTTATATTTATATTGCCCCTTGATGGGCTTGGTGATAAACGAGCCTCATATATGAGTCTATAACAAACTTAGACATGTTCTCTAAATTTGATTTTAAAAACTAAAAAATAGTTATTATTTTGTAGAATTATTTTTACAAAATAGGCTTTATCAAATAGATATTTTTATTTTTATTTTTTGAAAATCAAAAAATTATTTTCGAAAACACAATTTAAACAGGCCCTAAATATGTATAAAAAAATAGGCCCTAGATCAATCAAATTTAGTTGGGACTGGATTTGGTTGAGAGGGGTTTCTTTCATCAACCTGGAATAACGCAACCCATGTTGAACCATAGATCATGAAGATTATATTTGTGAAGTCTTGATGATAACAAAACACCTGCAATGGACCAACATACCTCAACATGGATCCTCTACATGGAAGGCATGATAGCTAGTTTCAAATGGTACTAGAAGACTAAAGCAAAATGTAAACTTGAAGGGAATACTCAAATATGGAAAGTCAACCTTAAAGTCAAAGTTTTTCAAGTTAAAAGAAGTATTAGAAGGCTCAAACTATAAAGACTGTTGAAGACGAATGAAGACTCATGTACATACTGTTTGTAATGTCTTTATAGAGTCATAGAACTTATAGGAATGAGTTTATTGAGCTGTATCTTGGAAAATGTAGAATTGGACGATAAACTCATGCATTAGTCACACATATTCACTTTAATCATGCATACAAGATCACACTCATCAAAAAGTATCTAGATAAGCGTGGAACATGATCATACATGTGTTATATGTCATTAGGAATTATTTAGAAGTCACTAGAAATCACTTAGATGCATTAAATTTGAAAAGACAGCAAGAAACTGTCATCTGCATAAAAATAATTGAATACTTTTTGCAAATTAATTGAATACTTTCTGGGTTTGAAGAAGTATTTGAATACCTTATGAATATTAATCTAGTACTAGATGGGTTTGAAGAAGTAATTGAATGCTCCCCGAAAAGTAATCAATTACTTGTTATAAGTGACTTAGAGATTAAGTAACTAGAAATTTTAGATGTCCAACGGCTATAAACAGCTATTAACTCATATGGGCACCTATAAATACATTGTTTTAGGGTTTCTGAATAAGAATTAAGACTAAAAAATGTAAGAACACATAGAGTTCAAAATTGCATCCCATTTAGGCTACTTTTGCATATCCTAGAGGAAAAGATCAATTACTATCTCATTTCTTAATCTTTTTTATTATACTGGATGTGGAGAGACTTCTCTACATCTGTTTGACAAAAGTGAATTGTTGTAATTGATTTTGGTAAATTGGAGAGACCCTATAGGTGATAGGTTAAGTGTGATCAAAGGTTTGGTTATAGACTTGTAAAAAAAACTCCATTGTAAGACAGTTTTCTGGTACCAATTGGAAGCTAGAGCATAGTGAATGGATTGACCTCAGTCTGGATGTAGCTCTCAAGTGGTTAGAGAGTGAATTTGGATATATTCTAGTGTGATTCTTCCTTACTCTTATCTCTTTGATTTTGATCAATTGATTTCATTTTTATTCATTTTATATGTTGTTTTGAATCTGTTTAAAAGATATGTATTGATAGTTTTTAGTTTCTTTTCATTCTTGCATGATTTCTTGAATAGTGTTGCCATTAACATTTATTTTTTTTCTCTTTTTCATTTAATTTTGATTCCGCCATTTAATATCTGAATTGGATGTTATTGAACATGTTTTAATTATGTTTTTGGGTTGAGAAAAGTTTAGTATTCTGTGAATTTCGTTTGTAGTTGAAATTGGTATAAAAGGGTTGTGTTTTTAAGTGTTTCTTGAAGAAGAACACACAACTCATCTCCTTTTTGTGAGATTGTTTAGCCATCTTTTATTTTCAACCCATTCATAGAGTTTGGGGATTTAGTTTACATATTCCTTATAAAAATATATATAAAAAAGTGACAAACTTTTTTTTGTATTTAAATTAACAAAATATTTATTAAAATGGGATTATTTTATATTAATATTTTTTAAAATAATTTTGTTTAGTTCACTTAAATAGCTTAGTCAGTAGAGTTGTGACACAAGAAAAAATAATAATCTTGGAAGAATCCGTATCAATCTAACAAAAATGAAAGGATTAATTAAATAATTAATAAATTAACATCAACAATATTTTTATCCCAAATTAGTTGGGATCAGTAGTAGATATATCCAAATAAAAAGTACAAAAAGATTGAGAAAAAAATTAAAAAAAAAAAATATATATATATATATATATATATATATATATATCATTATCCATAAAAGAAAAAAAATAGCAGTAAACAATTAAAAAGAAAAATAAATCTAAATGAAATGAAAAAAAGATATATAAGAGGATAAAAAGAATAATAAAGTAAAAAAAATAAAGAAATATAGGGGATAAAAGAGAAAGAGCAAATTAACAGAAGAAATACATAAATTAAAAGGAAATAATGAAAGAAAAAAAAAAGTAGGTAGAGAAAGAAAGAGTGGGAGATAAAGAAAAAAATGACTAAAAATGGACCACATAAAGCATAGGAAAAAATGAGTCTAACCATTCATCATAGTAATAGCTTTTATCCAACTCGTTTTAAGACACATTATCTATCAATATATATCTCACTCCATTAAGTCTTATTTTATTGCATTTCTCCAAGTAAGTTTTGATCTACCTCTTACTTTCTTTGAATAATTAATAAATATTAAGAAAAAATAATTTAAATGAATATATATTACCCTTTCAATTTTTTTTGTTAATCTCATTTTCTATCTTAATACCCACTTAAATAATAAATTAGAAATATTAAATATAAATAGATCAGCCCTTAAGATTTAATATATTTTACACCATATAAGTTGACCCTTATAAAAAAATTAATTTAGTTCGTGTTGAACTAAAATCAATTAATGTTTTAAATTATGAACTATTAGTTTTCATCACTCTTTTAAAGTTCCTTGCGTAAAATAGTTGCATCGTACTCTTCCCGCTATTACGATTCTAAACACGTGGCAGTTAACTATAAGCTGTTTCAGTGTCGTCTCTCACACTGCGTTACACCTGATCCCATGACTGGAATGGACTAGATTTTCTTTTCTGCGTTTGGTCTTCGAGAAAATGATGGAACAAAATTTTCCCATCTGTTTTCCCGAGAAAACCCTAACCATCAGAATGAGCTGTCACAGTTACCGTCCTGCACTCCAATGCTCTATTCCAGATCAGATGCACTCGAATTCCGTGATCTGACCGGCGATTTCTAGACGGTCACCTATAAGATTCAGTTTTCATCAATCCGTTGTAGCAGGTGTTTCTTCTCTGCATTCTCTTCATTCTGATGCAGTTCTATTTTTTTTTTTCTGTTGCTGTTGAAGCTTTAGAATTCGATTCTACAATTTGATCTCACGTTTTTTTTTTTTTTTTGTGATAATTCATTTATTGAAAGGAAACTGCACACTCTTTAGTAATCACATTTTTGTTTTTATTCATAATGTTTTTCCCTTGCTCCATTGTAATAGAACTTGTGCTGAACTGGCTTTTTTTTTTTGTGGTTTTGGATGGCTTTGGTTTATGTCATTGTAAAGTGTAAGCAATTTGATAGGACCAGATTACCAGAATGACTGAATATTGGTTTTTGAATAATGTGGTTAAAGTAGAAGGAGTAACAATTTGGAAAAATTGTTGTTAGAATTTGCATTTGCTTTGCAAGAAATAGCTGGATATTAATGTAAGCAATGTGTTTGATATCAGAGGACATAGTAAGGAATAAGTGGCTTTTTAAGGATGTATTTGGTACAATTAGGTTTTTAAAGTATTTTCCAGGAAACTTCATTTTGGAAATTCAGCTCAATGTGTTTGGTACTAGTGTTTAAATTAGTTTCCTGTTAATCTTATTTTTCTTTGGTATTTGGTTATGCACAAAATGTGGTCTGTTCACTTCAATTTGCATCCATGGGATTCTCAAATTCCCATCTTCAGTATAGCTCATTCTGTTGTAAAGTGGAAAAATTGCCCACTCTGTGTTCTTCGATTCTCTTTGCTCCTCGCAGATTTGGGCTCTCCAGGAAATCAAAAATTTTACTGGGCAGTTTTTGCTGCTACTTTGTAATATTGGGAACCGATGCCGAAGTTTGTGGCTGTAAAGGTTGTTTGTGTTGGATTGTTAGAGCATTTTGAGGACTTGCTCATTGTAGAAACACATCAGCGATGAAGCTGTAGATGTTCATGTCTGATTTGCCGAGCTATGTTTGCTGGCTCTTTCATAGCCATGTGATCAAAATTATAGAAAGGGGAGGATGAGATATCCTCTAAACTAGAAAATTCTAGGCATGACTAGGAATGGGAAAAACCTCAGAATCTAAGTGAGGATGTTCTGTTTTTCTGCTTATCAAAGATATCATATGTCCATGAAACAATCTTGAGAAAAATTCCTAGAGGAACCATAAACATTACCGTATCCTATAACAAGTTTTGGGGCAAATAGACAATCATAAAGCCTTGCGAGTGTGGCACCAAAGAATGCATAGCCTGTATACTTCCACATAAACTGAGAATTACTTTCAATTCTGGTGGAATGATCTTTGGCCAGAATTTATGCTAATTCTTACTTTTGCATGTTTTACAAACTGTTTACAAATTTTTTTGTGAAAAATCTTTTAACATAATGGCAACTGGCAGAATTTGAACTCAGAACATGGTTGGACAAGCTTCTTTTGCAGCTTTGTGAAAAATCTTTTAACATAATGGCAATTGGCAGAACTTGAACTCCAGAACACGTCGGAGGAAGTAAGTGACAACAACCATTATGTCGCTGGTCCATTTATGATATTTTATTACTACTGTTAGAGTACAATATAAACCATTAAAGAGGCCCTCACCCAATAGTTGAAACTTTTGGGTTGAATTGGTGCTTTACATGGTATCAGAACCTCGTGTCCCAGGTTCGATCTTCGCCGTCCCCCATTTTCTTTGTGGAATTTCTTAGCACAGGT
This sequence comes from Gastrolobium bilobum, assembly GCF_033153095.1. Classification (NCBI taxonomy): domain Eukaryota; kingdom Viridiplantae; phylum Streptophyta; class Magnoliopsida; order Fabales; family Fabaceae; genus Gastrolobium; species Gastrolobium bilobum. The sequence goes on along the minus strand of NW_026896725.1, from coordinate 169,725 downwards.
AGGCTGGGCCTGATGCATTATCTACCTTTCAAGTTCAATGAGCTTTCTTGTGAGGGGGGCATGTTAGAGTACAATATAAACCATTAAAGAGGCCCTCACCCAACAATTTAAGTTTTTGGATTGAATTGGTTCTTTACAACTACTATTATATTTATTACATACTTTCATAAATATTCAAATCAAGCGGTTCAACTGGTGACTCATTGGTTGGACCAGTGATCCACTGACCTAGTACCCCAATCGGGTCAATAACTAGTCCAGTTTTCATAACATTGATCCAAACACACCTTAAAAACTATGACAACCAATAACCAAATATTGAATTATGCATCTACTTTTTGTTTCTTGACCAGACCATTCCTTACCTTTTTCTTGTGTTAAACATTTATTAATTTCACGATTCATATTATATTTAAGTAAATAGGGATAATACTGTTAAATTAAATATATGTGGAAAATGATGATGCATGCATTATTAAATTGAACGGTGTATTCAATTTTGTATTTTATGTAGAAATGGAACATTATGATCTGCAAAGACAAAGAAGGGATATGAAACACAAAGGAAGAAATGTTGTGTGGTCAATTGCGATGGATAAGTGTCTGATTGAAGCCCTGGCAATTCAGGCAAAAAGTGGAAACAAAATTGACAAATGTTTCAATGAAAATGCCTATACTGCTGCCTGTGTAGCTGTAAACTCTCGTTTCAACTTGAACTTGAATAATCAGAAAGTCATTAACCGTCTGAAAACAATTAAGAAGAGGTATAAAGTAATAAAAGATATGCTAACTCAGGATGGTTTCTGGTGGAATCCAAATACAAAGATGATAGAGAGTGAGAGTGATGAGCTCTGGAAGAAATACATTGCTGTAAGTTTATCTTTAATTTTTCTCCCTCCTTGAATGTGTATGAATTTATGCAAAATACCTATTCTGCTGTTCTATGATTCTAATATAGCATGTATATCTTATAATTATTATTGATTTGGTTTTCCTTTTATTAGATAGGTTATGATAACTCAGATTATAGGGGAATTGTGATACAGATAATAGGTCTGATTTCTCTCTCTATTTCCCTAGAATTATCACTTTAATTAGGAAAGTAATTATTGGCAATACTCATCAGGCTATATATTATAAACCCATATACATGGTTTTTCAAGCAATAACATACAGATTGTCTCATATTTCAACCGATTCAATGGATAGGCACATCCTGATGCAAGAGGACTCCGCGGAAAGCAGATAGAGATGTATGATGAACTTAAAATTGTTTGCGGAAATTATCAAGCGCCTAATCGTTGGGCTAAGATGAAGAATGGAAACCATGTAATGGACATGAAGAATTGTGAGGATGAATCAGCCTCCTTTGTCTCTCCCAGTTCAGAAGGCATGAGTGAGACAGATGGAACTGAATCATACAACGGGCCTCCAGAATATGGCCAAATACCAAATGGTTTTCAAGAGCCTCCTGTGGTACAGCCTCTGAAACAACTTCCGAAACGGCCTCGCGGCTCAGATGCTCTTCAGGATGCATTGATGATGGTAGCATCGAGCGTAAGACGTTTGGCTGATGCAATGGAGCATAGCAAATGTTCAGTTGATGCGACTGAGCTATTACAGGCCGTGATGGAGATAGATGGATTGGAAGAGGGTAAACAGATGTATGCATTTGAATATTTAAATGCCGATCCTGTCAAAGCCAGAGCCTTCTTGACCTACAATGCTAGAATGAGAAAGATATACCTGTTTAAACTGTTCTGGTGGTGGAGGTGAGGGTGACCAGTGTATTGAAAGTTCTTGGTGTATAGATTATCAGGGGACTCTGTTTTAGGGTTATTTACCATGACAATGTATCCTCTCATCTCTCATGTGTTACGTTCAAAGACAAATTAACTTTTATAGAAAGTGTATTGCGATTGAAGATGAGAAAATTATAACCGTTGAATTATTTATGGACGGTTGAATCTTATCAAATGATCTCATGTGGATCCATTCACTTTCTAATGTTTGAGCAATAAATCAGAAGAGTCTTTCACAGGCAATGTACTGATTTTAACTGCATCAAATGAAAAATAGAAGTCCCTTTTAAGCAGTGCTATCGAACTCGAACTGATCATCAACTCGATCGGAGTATTGGGTTAATGAATCACCGGTTAAATTAGTAGGTCATTGGTTCAAATGCATGAATTAAATAGATATAATAAAATATAAAAATATAAAATTAAAAGTATTTTAGATAATAATTAAAGTTAATTTAATGGTAAATGTTATAAGTTTTAATCCACGTGGACTAGGTTTGAATTTCATTAGTGATATTTTTCAACTATTTTGTCCAAAATTTCACAAAATTAGTTTTTTTTTTTTTTTTAAACCGGTGCCAGTTAATATCAGTTGAACTCGGTTTAGGATTGATTTATCAGTTTCATACCAAGTCAAATGCATCACCGAGCCAATACCTAAACCGGACCAGTTGAGGGTCCAGTTTATGAGCCAACCAGTTGAACCGACTAGTTCGGATCGATTTTTATAACACTTCTTTTTTAACATTCATTTGCATTTTTAAAAAGGCTCCCAAAAAAAAAAGAGTGGGATTATCTTTTTTGTATATTTCTACCTTTTCATAATTATATTTAATGTTTACTTCTTTAACTACCCTTACGTAGTTTCAAAGTTAAAATATTTTTTTATTTATACTCTCTCTTTTTTTTTAGGTTACAGTGAATAAAACACACAACCACACACTCACACACACCCTATTACACACACTCACACCATTAGGCTAGCCCTAGTGGATAAATTATTTATACTCTCTTTATTATTGTCTATCCATATTTCAAATTAGTTTTAATTTGATTTTTTCTCTTTAAAAATAATATTAACATCACCTTTATCCCAAATTAATTGGGGTTGGTGATATTTCTTTTAAAAAAAAAGGGTAAGACATGAAAATATTTTTTACATATTCTTGTATGACAGTAACATTCTACACACAATCATAAACAAATTTTAAGTATGTTGCATCCTTTTATCCCCAGAGTCCTTGTAAAACAAATTAAATATAGTAATAATCATAGTAGAGAATAAAGTTTGGATTTAGTATAGTCTCTCGTTATATTGTTTGAGTTGAAATAGGAGCCAAAATAATCGATTGGTGTGAACATATTAAATAAAGATTTAATTTGCTAAGCACTTCCTTCAAATTTGCTAAGCACTTCTCTTTACATCTTTGTATTTCTTTACACTCTCACCCTTTGCTTCCAATTCTCGGTGAATTTTTTGTTTTCCAACTTCTATAAAACTCACCTATGTATGGACATTCTTTCTTTAGCCAATAAAACATTGATACAATCACTTTTGGATTTTTCTTTTTTATTATTATTTTTAAAACTAATTATCTAATCAACATCGTTACGTATTTTTTAATGATATTTTTCGTGTTTTGAATTCTTCTTTCTTACAATTACTTTCGCGATTCATCACCATATTATCCTCATTTGGAGTGTTTTAATAAAATTGTATTATGACTTTAATATTTCTATAGTGAAGGTAGATAAGCTTATCTACATTCGCTCCTAAAACAACGTTATTTTAATTGAAAAATTAAAAAATTATAATGAAAAAGACTATTATAATCCTGAAATAAATTATAATTACAAAAATAACGTGATTTTCGCCTCAAAATGACGTCGTTTTGGGATCAATGTAAATAAGTTATCTACATTGACTGTAGAAAAAAGAACCCTTGTATTATTCAATTGTATGATGAAAAAGCATAATTTCCTATATAATTACATTATAGAAAGCGTCGGAGACCAATGTTGATAAAATCAGACCGACCCGGTTGGGTAGACCCGAAACTGGTAAATCGATCATATAATCGGTTCAGTTGAAGCAACGGATCGGCCATGCATCAGAACCAGTGCGACCCGACTGATTTTCATGAAATCCGGTGATCCGGTCCGGTCTAAAAAAAAAATCCAAAACTTTTTTTTCAAAAAAAATAAAATAAAGGACATATTTGAATTTTTTTTTGCTTATTGACTTATATAAGTTATATACCTACAACACTAATATTATCTCAATTATGCACAATGCAGAAAATTTTAATTTGATTTATAGTTAGAGATGTCGTTTACTGAACCTGAAGTCCCGTATCACGATCATTATATTTTTGTTTGATCCTTTATTGGATAATAATATGTGATTTTTTTATTTTTTATATTAAAATATTTGAAATTTTTATTTTTTATTTTTAGATATTTGAGTATGTTTATAATTTTTAATATAGATTATAGAATTGCATATAATTACCGAGTCATGTGGTTGAACCAGTGACCCAGTACCTCGACTGTAACAGCCCATTGTACACCGGTATTGTTAACATTAATTATGATATTAAGCGCAGTTACAATCACAGCAGTTCATTTATAAAAATACGAGTAAACTTTTTTCGCTTATTACGCGAGCATTTAAAATAATAAAAAGCGTAATAATAAAAGCTGTGACTGTAACTGTAAACTCTTTGCGGAATAATTATTTTAACTACTTTTATAACATATTTTTACATCTCTCAAGTCACTAAGGGGTTCCCATAAACCCACTTAGCTAAAATCTCACTTTTACGTTTTCTACCTATCCGAACATGGTTCGGTCTTTAATTTTTTGCGGACAAACCGCATACGACAAGTCTTCCATATTTTAGTACATTATTCTAGACTTAATTACCTTTCTAGGAAGCTATCACAAGAGTCATAAAGTTCTCGTTTGCTTTGGATATCGCCGTTTGAAGTTGGACAAGCAAATCTGTCAGCCAACCCCAAAACAGCTCCAAACATCCTTCACTTAATCAATTATTCTGGAAAATTCACTCAACCAATTTCTCTCAAATTTTTATACAACAAACAAGACACATCAAGCTTCAATTTTACATATCATACACCTAATTTGACCAAGAAACGAAGCAGGAATAATTTTCCAAAACTCGATCCAGAACTGTCACATGTGTAGTGGCAACATGGGCAGTCCGTGCTCTCTGCCTTCTAAAGGACGAAGCCCAACGCAGAATCTCCTCAAAATTTGACACAGATAGAGGACATCTCAAGCTTCAAAACAGCGTATGGCACGTCCCTATCGGACCTCTATGGAGGGATATATGCTTTTCCAAAGTTCACCTAAATTCTGTCAATTTCTAGAAAATTCGCCAGAGTTTCCTTTGTTTTTCCAATAAATCCCCAATTTGCAAAAGTGTTCTCACATCCTCAAATTGTACCTAATAATCATTGGGTGGCACACACAAGGACCAGCAATGCCTTGTGGCTCTTACAACCCATCACAGTTTATATTAAGTTACTCAATTTCCATCACTTTACTTATATTTTCAAACTTAACATATTTCAATCACCATAATCCATTTGCATGCATTCATCGTAAAACATAATTCAATCCTAGAATAAGCCTATTGCCCTTTCATCATATTACATACTTCCATATTACATCAAGTCTTCATGTACAATTTACAAATCTTCCAAATGACATATTACAATTACAATCTTCCTTCAAATATATATAAAGTACATACTCCAAATTAAACATGATAATCAAGACTAAACATAGGCAAAATACATCATGAACAAAATGATACTCATAATCCTAATCACATGCATTGTTCATGAGCTAAGTCTAGCCTAGGCCCAATGGCCAACAAAATGCAAAATATGCAATCCTATGTCCAAGTCATCCTACGGACGTCTTGCCCGCCGCTCCAACTCCACTGCTACCTCCTGAAATAAAGCCCCCAAAGTGAGGTGAGATATACGAATATATCTCAGTAACCCAGAGGTTCTGGAGAATACTTCGCTCAATGGTTCACTTCGATGCATATAAATAATACAATATAACATTTGAAAACAGGATAAAGCAAGGGATTTAGTGAAGTAGGGGAGCATAGGGATACAAAATACGACGAAGCTGGATTGGTCAATGCCAAAACCATGCAACGTCCAGCCTATTAGCTCGGCATATAAGCCTACGGGTTTCAAACCAAGGCGTGTTCCCAGAACATCAAACCAAGGCACCCTCCATCCATATCCACCCGAGACTTCCTAGTGTACTCCTATCCGGATCACACACCACGACCCCAGGTCAACTGGAACTCCTTCACGAAGACCTATCCAGTGAAAGTTCGTAACGCCCGAAGGCAAACAGTCACTGGCCAGAGACACGGTACATCCTATGTACCAACACACATACAATATGCATGATCATGCTATCCTATATTATTTACATACACTTCCTACCATTACCCTTAACGGGCATGGTGGAACACACAAGGGGATCAAGCTCCAGTACCAAGAGGTTACCTGAATAATCTCCTTCACTTGATCGCTCCAATTCACAGTATCACCGAGCTTGGTTCACAAGAAATGCCTACACATAGGCCATTTCCATTTCAATATCAACCAACCAAGATATATGCAAGTTCATCCATTATACATGCATAGGTTCAAGACCACTTACCACAATCCCTTTGGTCCGGGACCAAAGGCAACCCCCAAGCTCACAGTTCCGAGTTCAATTCCACAGGAGGCAAACTACAATGATCACACAAGGATCATCAATACAAGGTGCAATCAACAAGATTTCAAAGCACCAAAATTCCCCCCTTCACTAGCAAGGTTCGGTCAACATAGGCCATTTTTACAAAAAAAAAAATTCTAAATTTTATTTTAATTTTTCTTTAGCATCCCAAGGCTACCACAACACATCAATTACATAATTTTGCATCATCCAACCCCAAATGCCCTCATTTGGCCGAAATCATCAAGATCACAAACCAAAGGGTATTCAATCCAATTTAATACTTCCATACACCTTACAATCCTATATTTAACTCATACAAACTTTCCACAACTCATTTACACAATCATCCCACATAGTCATTTCATAAAGTCATGACATTTCAACACAAAATTTCCTAAGTTATCATCCAATTTTCTCAATAATTTTTATGACATCAATCACTCTAAAACATCATTCTAAGCCACAATTGTCTAATACACAATTTCAATTTGAGCTCTCTAATTACATCAATCACACAATACATGCTCTAGGTTTTCAAATTTAGAATTCATGAATCAATCATTCAAAAGCATCAAAACTTACTCACAAGCTTGGCTTAGGACTCCTCCATAACATACTAAAGCATTGGAGGATTTAAACCACTCCAAGAACACAATCTCTTCAATTTTTCGTGGCTGAAAATGGCAGTTTCCTCCCAATGTAGTGAGTTTCAAGGCTTGTGGATGGTACGGTTGAGTCCGGATGGCCATTTACTTGAAGTTTGATAACAAACTTTGTTGATTTTGATGGAGAAATGACCAAGAAACAAGCAACCCAAGTTTTTGCTCCATTTCCTTCCATGGCTGCGGGTTTGGCTGAATGTGGAGGGAGGAAGATGATGTTTTTTGATTTTGCACATGTGTGCATTGACTAACTTAAGTGAGGTGGGTCCCACTCGCCACCTCGCGCAATTCAAATTAATTCAAATCTTCCGCTTAAGCCACTAAACGTTCATTAATTTCATAAACTATTTAGAAACTCTAATTTTTAACATTAACCATTGTTCTTTAATTACCCTTGATCAGATGAATCTTGAGTTTTCCGGTCGTTCGGAGAAACTGCAGTTTTAAGCTATTACGCGCGCTGTAGGCACGCTTCCCCAAACTTACTAATTTCCGTCAATTTTCATCAGATATCATATTTTCTAGTCCTATACACCATTTATAACTTGTATTCAAAACCTAGAGCTCAAAACTCAATCGACACGGTTTACGGTGCAACTGTACCGCGGTATTTTTACCCGGTAAAAATACTATTCACTGAATTTTCTGAAACTTGCCTAACCATTCAATTTTTCATTCTGAATCCATTTCCAGGGTTATTTTTATCATTTGAGACCTCCTACTCAATTTTTACCTTCCTAGAGTTGCGTGTTTGGCTAATTACCGTTTTACCCTTACTTTGTATTTTGACCTGATTTTCAGGATTTTCACTAATCCTTCCCTTTAATCCATGTTTAATATATTAATATATAATTTAGAAATACGAGATGTTATATCGACCAGGTCAATGACCGGGGCAGTTTTAATAACATTGTCGGAGACCCTTAGAAAATTGAACTCGTTAGTTAGGTCATAGCACTTTGTCCCAATGACCCACCTATTTGATCCTTGATGGATATTAAACCTGACTCATGCATAAATTTCGTTGGGTACTAAGTCAATGAATCATTGCTTGAACCCGGATATTAAACCTGGGTATATATATATATATATATATATATATATGAACATATAAATTTAATTATATTTTACATATCTAAAATGAGTTAAACAAGATTCACTAAATAAGCTCAAAAATTACTCAATCACACTTTTACAAGTTCATAAAGCACAAATAAAGGAAAATGCATGCTATTACGATGTCAATTTAAATTACAACTCAGAATCCCCATAAGCATACATCTCAATGACATTCAAAAGGCTAGATGTTGTGAACTTATATTTTTCAAATTCATTTACATTGAAATGGCATATGTCACATTCTCTTAATTTATTGTTTCGCAAATTGCTTCAGTATTGGGAGCTGAAATTTGAGGTCATTGTAGAAGAGTATATTACTAGTAAATAAAATTACAAAATTTTTTAAAATGAGTTATACATTTTTTTTTACAAGATGAAACAATTTTTATTTTTATTTTTTTTATTATTATAAAAATGCATGACCCGACCAGGTCACTAGGTCATCGGTTTTGACCGATTTTGGTTGGGTTTGGCTGAGTTTTGACCAGGTCCGATGCATGGCTGGTCCGATGCTTGACTCGAACCGATCTGATAACCGATTCATCGAGTTTCGAGTCGACCCAGCTGAGTCGGACCTGGATTCACAACATTGGGACTAACAGTGTTTATAAAGGAGACAATCATAGTTAGTGGTGGATCACTATCCACGGACAGAAAGGCAAGAAGCCAAAGATATATGTGTATTCGCACAGAGACACTGAAATAAAATTGGGGCATTTGGTATAAGAAATTTTTTTAGATTTCGGGAAGTGACATTGAGAATCTTGTTTATTTACGTTTGGTACAAGGATTGTGAAAATTTTCCTTTAAATCTGATTTTCCTAGTATTCTGATTTATTAACACTTTTTAAGGCAAAATGCCAAACAATAATTACCACCAGAGGGTGGTATTCTTGAATTCTCGGGTGATGGAAAAATATTTTGGCCTACCGCCACTAGCGCAGTGATCTCTCCACTAGTGTTAAGCAATATTTTCTTCCTGCACCACTAGCATGGTGATGGCGCCACTAGCGCCAAGTCTTCAAACAATATTTTTTTTATCGCGCCAATAGTGAGACCGCTAGCGCCAGCAATGCAATTTTTAAGATCACCCTACATTTCTAGTAATATTTGACAATCAATCAAACATAGAATCATAAAACTTAAGTCAACATTCCTGATAATATTTTGGCCTACTACACAATTTTTTGGTCATATTCCTGAGAAATTTATTTTCCCAGCATATTCCTGGTAATCGTGATTCTCAAGTATAAAAAAATTTCTCTTCTACCAAAAGGCATAAGTGTTTCTCGGGATAGGTTATTCTATCTAACTTTTTTTCATGCCTACTTTACTGTTGGAGATTATATGTAACAGTATATTGTTTGAATTCTTTGTAACATATATTGTTTGAATTCTTTGTAACCGTAGGTTTGAATTCTTTGTAACGTATATTGTTTGAATTCAATTCTTTGTAACCGTAGGTTTGAATTCTTTGTAACGTATATTGTTTGAATTCTTTGTAACCGTAGGACTGTTTAAATAGAGTATTTATTTGTTTTAGTATGTTACGTTGTTACCATTTATTGTATGTTCGCCTATTTAAAGGCTACCAATGAATGAGATAAACACAGTTGAAATATCAAGCTTATCTTGGTATCAGAGCAATCCTAGTATACACGTTTCCGCATTCCCTTTCAGTGCGAAAGCTGGTTCATTTAACATGGCACCAGGTGGTGGCAGCAAGTCCAAAACAACTGATCCTAGTTCGCCATTTTACTTGGCTGGATCCGACAGTCCAGGTCTCTTGTTAACGACTGTCATGCTGCGTGGTGAGGCCAACTATGACAACTGGGCCAAGCTCATGAAAAACGCATTGAAGGCGAAAAACAAATTGGGTTTTGTGACCTGTTAAGTCAAGAAACCAGGAGAGGATGATGCCGAAGAGTGGCGCGCCTGGGAGATGTGCAATTCGATGCTCAATGGTTGGATTCACAACACCATTGATGCAAAACTTCAACCATTCATCAAGTGCTTTGATGACGTCAAGGACTTATGGAATGACCTAGAGGAAAGGTATGCAGTGCAAAACTTTCCAAGACAGTATCAACTGAAATCCAGTTTAGCCAATATCAAGCAACATGGAGATAGCGTTGGTGATTATTACACCAAACTCAGGGCTATATAGGACGATCTGGAAGGCAGCAAAACTCGCAAGTCTTGCGATTGTGGTGATAAGTGTGCCATTGCCAAAGCAATCAAAGAGGAGCAAGAGCATGATCGCGTTTATCAATTTTTGATGGGGCTGGATGAATCTACATTTGGCAATCTGAGATCCCATATCCTCAACACTTCTCCTCTTCCTAGTGACAACAAAGTATACACAATTGTCACTCAAGAGGAGACCCATCGTAGTATTTCTCGCGTTCAAGATGAGAGGAGTCAGGTAGTGGGATACTCAGCCCAAACCAATTCCATGAAGCAGTCAGACACGTCCATGCAGCAGCGGATGGTTCCTAACAAACCACAAGACAGAATACCTTGCCCTCATTGTGGCAGGACCAATCACGACCCTTCCAAATGCTGGAACGTTTATGGTTTTCCACCAAGCAGGAGCGCTGGTCGCGGACGAGGAAGGGGAGGACGTTCGGCAGGACGTTATACGCATGCTCATGCGACGTTTGCAATGGATGCCTCACACCCAGTTGCTGCTAACTCTCTTCCTCCAGACGTCTCCTATTCTGCCTCTTCTCAAGTTGTTGCACACTCCGTTTTGACCCCAGAAATTGTGAACAAACTGTTAACATTGGTAGACCAGCCTCAGTCACATGAAAAATTATCTGGTAAGCGTATTCATTCTCAATGGCTCATTGATAGTGGGGCCTCACGTCATATGACAGGCACTTTGGCTGTATTAGCTGACATTACACCTATTCCCCCTCTATCTGTGACTCTACCAAATGGTTCTATTACTTATGCTGCAAAACAAGGCTCGATGGTGTTTAATACAAACTTCAGCTTGTCAAATGTTTTATATGTGCCTAACTTATGCTGCAATCTCATCTCTGTTTCCCAATTGCTTCACTCCAAGAGCAGTAGCGTTACATTTACTGATAAAAAGTGCATTTTGCAGGACCAAGTGCTGAAGAGGGAGATTGGTTTAGGTGAACTTCATGAAGGAGTCTATGTGTTTCAGCCTTCATGTGCTTCAGCTTCGGCAGTTCAAGCAGGAGAGTCAATTGACTTGTGGCACAACAGGCTAGGCCATGCATCCTATGATATCTTATCTCTGGTTCCAGAATTTAAAGCTTTGCAAAATAAAGTAGTATCTAAGGCATGTGAAGTTTGTCATCGTGCCAAGCAAACTAGATCAATGTTTCCTATAAGTTTTTCTCGCAGCAAAGAATGTTTTGATTTAATCCATTGTGACACTTGGGGTCCTTATCAAAATTCTTCTTCTTCTGGTGCACGTTATTTCTTAACTGTGGTGGATGACTATAGTAGGCATGTATGGGTTTTTATGTTGGCTGATAAAAGTGAAACTTATGATCGGATGTGTAAATTTCTTGCTATGGTTCTGAACCAATTTGGTAAAACCGTAAAAATAATAAGGTCTGATAATGGTACTGAGTTCAAATCGAATAACATGGTGAAATTCTTGAATGAAAAAGGTATTTTGCAACAAACAACTTGTGTTTATACGCCTGAACAGAATGGGAGAGTCGAAAGGAGGCATAGACACATCCTTAATGTATCACGTGCCTTACTGTTTCATGCAAATCTCCCTGTTGATTTTTGGGAGGAGAGTATTCTTGCTGCTGTTCATATAATTAATAAAACACCTACAAGAGTTCTCCAAGGTAGGTCACCACATGAAGAATTACATGGAGTTAAACCAAATTATACATACTTGCGCACGTTCGGTTGTCTGTCATTTGCTAATACAAGACCGAAACCAACTGACAAGTTTGCTCCACGTTCGCGACGATGTGTTTTCATCGGATATGCAATAGGGCAGAAAGGTTGGAGATTGTTTGATATAGAAGCGCAACAAAGCTTTGTGTCCAGGGATGTAAAATTTTTTGAAAATATTTTTCCTTTTCGCGAAGCTCCAGTACAATCTATTTCTGCACCAAATTCTCATGTGCCTACAGAGCCAAATTACTTTGATGAAGGCCAAATTGTCCATGACGGTTCTGATGCATCAAATGACAGCCAAACGCCTAGTGGATCATGTGTTCCTCTGGACGATAGGGGGAGTGTTTCGCTGGAAGCAACACCAACTAACGAAGTTGCCGCTAGGGAGTCCTCCTTACTAGAAAGAAGTTCGAGTTCTAGTGATGCATCAACCCAACAGCAGTTGCTGGAAGCAAATCTGCGTCAAACAGTCACACGCCAGCACCGTAACAGGAAGCAGCCATCTTATTTGCAGGACTATGCATGTCAAGTAGCTGAAACACATACTCCTTCATCTCTCCCTACTCAAACCAATGTCACCTCAGGTACTCGGTATCCTATGTGCAATTATCTTAGCCTCACTAACTTTTCTAAGCAACATCAAGATTTTGTTGCAGCTATTGACACAGGTCATGAACCACGTACATTTCAAGATGCTATGAGAGACTCCCGATGGGTGGAAGCCATGAGGGCTGAAATCACAGCCTTAGAAGACAACCATACATGGTGCCTCACGGATTTACCTCCAGGGAAGCGTGCTCTTCCAAGCAAGTGGGTGTTTAAAATAAAATATCGTTCTGATGGAACGGTGGAACGGTATAAGGCAAGATTGGTGATTGCAGGTAATTATCAGATTGCCGGAGAAGATTACAGTGAGACTTATGCACCAGTGGCAAAGATGGTGAGTGTACGTACATTGCTTGCAGTGGCTGCAGCAAGAAACTGGGAGTTGCACCAGCTTGATGTTCATAACGCATTCTTGAATGGAGAAATAAGTGAGGAAGTTTACATGAGATTCCCCCCTGGATTCAGTACTGGGTCTAAGCATAAAGTATGTCATCTTACAAAGTCATTGTATGGTTTGCGCCAATCACCCCGAAACTTGTTTTCCAAACTCAGCAGTTCGTTGACGGCATATGGATTTGTTCAGTCAAAAGCTGATTACACGCTCTTTACTATGCAAAAAGGGGAGGTGTCTCTTGCACTTTAAGTTTATGTCGACGACATCATCTTAGCAGGTAATAATTCACATGCTTGTCTTGCAGTCAAGGAATATCTGAATCAATGTTTTAAAATAAAAGACCTGGGTAGTCTGAAATATTTTTTGGGTATTGAAATTGCCCGCAGCAAGAAAAGAATATTTTTATGTCAGCGTAAGTATGCCCTGGATATTCTTTCTGATTCCGGGCTCAGTGGATGTAAACCGACGATTTCCCCCATAGAACAAAATCATCGTCTTGCCTTGGATGACGGACCAGTATATGAGAACCCTGAACGGTATAGAAGACTCATTGGTAAGTTGATTTACCTCACTATCACAAGACCCGACCTGAGCTATGTTGTTCATATCCTTTCTCAATTCATGCATTCACCGCGCCTAGCTCATTATGAGGATGTTCTCCGGGTTATTCGATATGTAAAGAGAGATCCTGGTCAAGGACTTCTCCTCAAATCGGATTGTGACCTAAAAATTCATGCCTATTGTGATTCGGATTGGGCTTCATGTCCTCTTACCAGACGATCTCTCACTGGTTTCTTTATTATGTTGGGTTCTTCACCCGTATCCTGGAAGACCAAGAAACAAGTAACGGTGTCTCGCTCTTCTGCAGAAGCAGAGTATAGATCAATGGCTGCAGCTACAGCAGAGATTGTGTGGCTCAAGTCGTTTCTCACCTCTCTTGGGGTCACTCACTCAAGTCCTATGGAATTGTTTTGTGATAACCAAGCTGCTTTACACATTGCAGCGAATCCGGTGTTTCACGAGCATACCAAGCATATTGAGTTAGATTGCCACTTTGTACGTGAACATATTCTAGCCAAGCATATTACAACAGCTCATGTGTCTTCTCGTTCCCAACTTGCTGATTTGTTTACTAAAGCCTTGGGACAACACGAGCTTCTTAGTTTTCTTCCCAAGTTGGGCATTTCATCCTTACATACTCCAACTTGAGGGGGAGTGTTGGAGATTATATGTAACAGTATATTGTTTGAATTCTTTGTAACGTATATTGTTTGAATTCTTTGTAACCGTAGGTTTGAATTCTTTGTAACGTATATTGTTTGAATTCAATTCTTTGTAACCGTAGGTTTGAATTCTTTGTAATGTATATTGTTTGAATTCTTTGTAACCGTAGGACTGTTTAGATAGAGTATTTGTTTGTTTTAGTCTGTTACGTTGTTACCATTTATTGTATGTTCGCCTATTTAAAGGCTACCAATGAATGAGATAAACACACAGTTGAAATATCAAGCTTATCTTTTACTTACCACTCTTTAACATAGTTAGATCATAATCTTATAATTTCTCTCTCCTCTTGAAATTCTAATCTAACATTATTAAAGATTGTTAGGTAAGGTAGGTATAAAAAAAAGGTAGAATAACTTATCTCGTGTTTCTCATGTTGCAAGGGATAGTTTTATCTCCTATACACATAAAAGTGTGAGGTTCATATTTTCTTTTTCTCTCTCTTCTCTTCACATGGCCCTATATGGGTCCCATATATTTTTATATGTTCAGTAGATAAAATTATTTTCTATAACATGAAAATGATTAATTCCTAAAATTAAAGTTATGAAAACATACATGTAAGATTAAACACCTTTTTAATCTGAGAGTGATTTATGCCCAATTTATCTATATAGACTGGAGGCCCACACGGGTCTATAACACCACCATAATAATAATTAAAAAATAATAATAATTCCCCTTGTTATCCCTCCAAAAAATTAAAGAGTAAATACTCTTTTTGGTACTCAGCAAATTTTACGATGCCTGTTTTAGTCTCTATCAAATAAAAGGGCTATTCTTGGTCCCTAAGAAATTCAAAATAAACCCATTTTAGTCCTTTTGAGGGATTAATGTGTGTCTTTTTTGAATTTGTAAGGGACCACAATTTTAACTAAATGAATCCATTTTAGAACACTTGATCATAGAGGTTTTTATACTGTATCATGACAATGTTAGTTCAGAAGATATATATGTATACACTTCCTTACATAGATTGCTTTTCATGCTCTTACAAAAGGCATTGAGAAGATATATTAGCGAATCTGAAGTGCCTTCTCATCTCTTTTGTCAATCTCTTTTCCAAATATTGGTAATGGTGAACATGGAGAAACACTTGAATATTGTTGTGTTGTGTTTGTTTGTGTCAACCATATTGCTTTCTATGGTTTACTGTGCACCCAATGATGGATTGCATATGATAGGACTGAAAAATATTGAATTTTACCCTAACAACCAACTTGCTGCTCAAATGGGGTCCAATGATGTAGAATCATTCCAATCTTCCATTAGAGACTACCATCTCCAAAACAACCTTGGTTGAGACTATTACTGAGGAAACTGATATTTTTGCGTTAAGGAATTACTACACATTAGATGCTCAGTACTATGGGGAAATAGCCAGTGGAACCCCTCCGTACAAGTTCACTATCATTTTTGACATGGGTAGCTCTAATATGTGGTTGTCATCTTCTAAATGTTCCATCTTGTTTGCATGCTACTTCCTTGCCAAGTATAAATTGATCGAATCAAATACTTAATATGAAAAATGGGACTTCTATTGCTATGCCATATAATTTCTGTTGTCTTTATTTATGACAGTGCTAGAGTTGATGACATAGTTTTGAAGTACCTGGAATTTATTGAGGCAACTAGGGATGCTACCCTTTTACTGGCCAATTTGGATGGTATACTAGGACTTGTATTTCAAGAGATATCAGTTAGAAATGCTGTTGAAGTGTGATACAATATGGCTGAGCAAGATCTTATTAAGGAACCAGTATTTTTATTTTGGCTCAAATGTAAACCAGGGGAAGAGGAATGGGCCTAGAATGTTTTTGTTGATCCTATTCAAAAAAAAAAAAAAAAAAACACACTTATAAGTGGAGATGTATTTTTGGTGGTAAACCAGCTAGATATTATGCCTATTCAGCAATTTCAGACTCAGAAACTTCCTTGTTGGCAAGTTCAACAATTATAACTACTATGATAAATCATGCAATTCGAGCATTTTCAGTTGCAAGCAAAGAATGCAATCCTGTGGTTCCCTGTATAGACAAACAATCCTGAACTTGCCAAAGAAGATCTGTTCCCAAATTGGCTTATGCACATTTGATGGGGATTTGTAGTGCTAGTGTGAGTATTGAGAAAGTTGTTGATGAGAAATCATCCGGTAGCCGTGTATCATCTTTTATGCTGAAGGAGATTTGCCTATGTTATGGGAATTATCTTAACCAATCCACAGTATTGCTAGAAGTTGACTCTTCTACGATCTTAGAGACCCTTGATGACTAAGGATCTTTTAGAAATAATAAAATATTAAATAGTATCGTATTTTATTATTCTGTTATTCTAGCAGGTTATTTGGATTTGGCCCATTAGTTCATTTAACCTCTTTAAATAGAGGTCTTTTATACAGTTCTATACATAATTGTATATAATACATTCATACATTCTAATTTGGTACCAGAGCTCTTTGTTCTGGGAATTTTCGCTTCTGCTAAAACCCTAAGCCCACTGCTTCGGCGTTCTCTCCTTCCTCTAACACCGTGCGTCCCTCCGACTTGGTTCTACACTGTTCACGCGGATTTATAAAAAAAAAATTACTGTTCACCGCGTCCGTACAGTTCATACAAATTTTACTGTTCACCGTCCGTACAGTTTGCACAGATTTACTGGCCACCGTCCGTACAGCTCGTACAGATTTTATTGCTCACCGTTCGTACGGTTCTACTGTTCATCGCGCCCGTACGGTTTTACTGCTCATCGCGCCCCGTACATTGGCACTGTTCATCGTCCGTACAGACACTGTTCACCGTCTGTACAGATATTGTTCACGCGTCCGTACAGGTACTGTTCACGCAAAAAAAATGAAAAATTCGGCCATTCCGAGCCAGAACAGCTCGCCTTCCTCTCCTATTTTCAGATCTGGTCATCTCCTTTATTTTATTTTGTGATGGAGGGCTCAAGTAATGCGTCCAAAAACACGACTGGCATCATCTCCAGTACTACCCCATCTCCATTCTTTTCTCGGGCCAGTGATTCCAATTGGAACAGTGGACGCGGTCGCGGACGTGGCCGCAGACAGAGGCTTCGTTGCAATTATTGCCAGAATCTTGGGCATATTGAAGAACACTACTATAGGAAGTACCCTCATTTGAAGCCACTGACTGCCAACTTTTCTTAAACTGATGCTACACCATCTTCTACTGGATTAGTAACTCTTTCAAGCGCCGACTATGAGGCACTTCTCAAAAAGGTTTCTTCTCAGCATCCTACTCAAGAATGAGGCACTTCTCAAAAAGGTTTCTTCTCAGCATCCTACTCAAGACACTGGTAATCATGTTGCTTGTTTTTATCAATCATCTCTTGGACCCTGGATAATAGACTTAGGTGCTACTCATCATCTTTGTGGTAATAAAGATCTCTTCACTTTCTTATTCTAATAACCTACCCTCTGTCACTTTTGCTGATGGCACTAAGGCTCCTGCTCGTGGAATTAGGGAAGCCAACCCAACTCCCCTTTTAACTTTGAGTTCTGTTTATTATATACCTGGTATTCCTTTTAATTTAATCTCTGTTAGCCAGTTGATTCATTCTCTTTCATGTACTGTTACCTTCTCTAAACAATCTTTTTCTATGCAGGATTCGGGTACGGGGAAGACGATTGGAGCGGGCATTGAGTCACGAGGTCTCTACTATCTGATTGCACCACCTTCTCCAGTAGCATGTTCTCTCACAGAGTCTCCTGAGCTAATTCACAGCCGTCTGGGTCATCCAAGCCTATCCAGTCTTAAGTATTTAAACTGTCATTCTTGTCAGCAAGGAAAGCACACTCGCTCCTCCTTTACTAATAGAGTCAATAAAAGAGCTGATGCTCTTTTTTCTATTGTTCATTCTGAAATTTGGGGTCCGAGTCAAACAATGTCTGTTTTGGGTTTTCAGTATTTTGTCACCTTTATTGATGATTTCTCTCGTTGCACTTGGGTTTATTTAATTAAAAATAGTTCTGAATTATTTTCAATTTATCAAAAATTTGTGCTGAGATAAATACTCAATTTGGTTCTTCTATTCAAATTTTGCGCAGTGATAAAGCAAAAGAATATGTGTCTCTTGAGTTTTCTAATTTTTTTGAGAAACGTGGGACGTTACACCAGACCACTTGTCCACACACTTCACAACAGAATGGAGTGGTTGAACGTAAGAATCGACATCTGGTTGAAACTGCTCGTACCCTACTAATTCATATGAATGTTCCATTTCGTTTTTGGGCAGATGCTATAATCACCTCTTGCTTTCTCATCAATCGCATGCCCTCTTCCGTACTCAATAACGAAGTTCCACATAGTGTTTTATTTCCAAGAGCACCTTCTTATCCTCTACCTCCACATGTATTTGGATGTACCTGCTTTGTTCATGATCTTACTCCAAGAAAAGATAAATTAACATCCAAAGCCTTCAAGTGTATTTTCCTCGGATATACTCGTTTTCAAAAGGGGTATCGTTGCTACTCTCCTAATCTCAAGCGTTATATTGTTTCGGCTGATGTCACTTTCCTTGATCAACAACCTTTTCATTCTATCCCATCTCAGATAAATAAAGTTGATCAAGTTCTTCTTGTTCCTTGTCTTAATTTGTCTTTACCAATTGCAGGAGACTCTATCCTTGATGAGCAGCCCCTTGCCTCCATCCTGAGGATCGTCCTTTTCTCACCTATCAGCGTCGTTAGACTGCGCCTCCAGCGGATTTGACCCTTACTGACTCACCGCCTGCTACTGTTGACTCTTCCCCTCCGGATCCTCCATCAGAAATTACTCTCATTGCCCTTCGCAAAGGTATTCGATCCACTCGTAACCCTCATCCACTTTATAGTTTCTTGAGTTATGATAGACTTTCTTCACCACATTTTACTTTTGTTTCTAGTATTTTGTCTATTTCTATTCCTAAAACCACAGGTGAAGCACTCTCTCATCCGGGTTGGCGTCAAGCAATGATTGATGAAATGCAAGCACTTCACTCCAATGGCACATGGGATCTTGTTCATGCTACTCCTGGAAAGTCAGTTGTCGGTTGTCGATGGGTATTCACTGTCAAAGTTGATCCTGATGGCACTGTTGATCGCCTCAAAGCTCGTTTGGTGGCCAAGGGGTACACTCAGATATTTGGTCTTGACTATGGGGATACTTTTTCTCCTGTTGCCAAGATGGCATCTATTCGCCTATTTCTTGCACTTGTTGCCATTCATCAATGGCCTCTTGTACAGCTTGATATCAAAAATGCATTCTTATATGGTGACTTGCAAGAGGAAGTATATATGGAGCAACCACCAGGTTTTGTTGCTCAGGGGGAGAAATCTGGAATGGTATTTAAGCTTCGTAAATTTTTATATGGCCTGAAGCAGTCCCCTCGGGCTTGGTTTAGTCGCTTTAGTTCTGCTGTTCAATCCTTTGGCTTAATCAGAAGTAAAGTCGATCATTTTGTCTTCTATAGTCATAGCTCTTCTGACCAGTGCATTTATCTCCTGGTCTATGTTAATGACATCATTATTACTGGCAGCGATCAAGTTGGGATTGATCAGTTAAAAAGTACTTATTCAATCAGTTTCAGACCAAAGATCTTGGCAGACTTCGATATTTCTTAGGGATTGAAGTGGCACAGTCTAGGCAGGGCATCTCCATTTGTCAGAGGAAGTATGCACTGGATATCCTAGATGAGACTGGTATGTTGGGATATAAACCTATTGATACACCTATGGATCCTAATGTTAAGCTGTTACCCGGACAGGGGGAGCCATTGGCAGACCCTGGTCGTTATCGCCGATTAGTTGGAAAGTTGAATTATCTTACTGTGACAAGACCAGACATCTCTTTTGCAGTTAGTGTGGCAAGTCAATTCCTTGACTCTCCTTGTGACTCCCATTGGGATGCAGTTATCAGGATTCTTCGATATATCAAAAGAGCACCTGGAAAAGGTTTATTATACATAAATAAAGGGAATGCAAAGGTATCTAGCTATTCAGATGCTGACTAGGCAGGTTCTCCTTTAGACAGACGATCCACCTCGGGGTATTGTGTTCTCCTTGGAGGAAACTTGATCTCTTGGAAAAGTAAGAAGCAAACTATGGTAGCAAGGTCAAGTGCAGAGGCAGAATATCGGGCAATGGGAAATGCAACATGTGAGCTCATCTGGCTAAAACAATTGCTTAAGGAACTACATCTCTGTGAATAGCAACCCATGAAGCTCATTTGTGACAATCAAGCAGCATTGCATATATCCTCTAACCTAGTCTTTCATGAGAGGACCAAACATATAGAAATTGACTGTCACTTTGTTAGAGAGAAGATTCAATCAGGAGAGATAGAAACAACATTTGTCAATTCCAGTGATCAACTTGCAGATGTTTTCACCAAGGCTCTGAGAGGTCCCCGAATAGATCATATATGTAACAAGCTGGGAGCTTATGATATATACGCACCAGCTTGAGGGGGAGTGTTAGAAATAATATAATATTAAATAGTATTGTATTATTTATTATTCTGTTATTCTAGCATGTTATTTGGGCTTAGCCCATTAGGTCATTTAACCTCTTTAAATAGAGGTCTTTTGTACAGTTCTATACACAATTGAATACAATACATTCATACATTCTAATTGAGGGGAAGATTTGTTACTGGAAAACTTGTCTAGTTACTGCATTGCCATTTATTTTCTCTTTCATTTCTACTGATGAGTTAGCATAACTAAAGAAGGTTCTAGGTGTTACTGAGGTGGCTAGGATATGGTATAGATGGTAAGGGTGTAATGTATACTATGAATTGTGTCATATAAAAATCCTTCTTTCTTTATTCTATTTTAAATGCATTTCTTGCCTCTTAAGCTCTTAATCTAGAGTAGCGTCCTCCATTGTTATCTCCCAGATTAATTGCATTCAATACTCAAGGTTGCTCCTTGTGACCAAAAGGTCATGGGTTTAAGTATGGAAAACAGCCTCTTCGTTATCTCCTACATTAATTGCATTCAATACTCAAGGTTGCTCCTTGTGATCGGAAGTGCACGGGTTTGAGTATGAGAAACAATCTTTTTTATAAATATGTAAGGATAAGGCTGTGTACAATCAAACCTAACCCCTACCCTCGCAAGTCGCGGAGATTGGTGCACCAGGATTTGCCCTTTATTTTACTCCTAGATTCTTAGTAGTCTTGAGATTTCTACCTGCCATCCACTTTCCCTATTACATCAATTTGAAATGGACTTTTGCAATGGCATAGTTTTGAATAGTGATATTAGTAAATATATCTATTTGTTCTTGCTCTTTCTTGCTAATTAAGGCCCCTATCAAAAGAGAATGATGCCTTTACATGAAGAGTGAGGGAAGATCATGATGTTTCTATCAATACTCGTGGTCCTGGATAGAAGATTATGGCTGGTAAAGGTTTGGCAAAGCTCAATTGATTTATCGGAAGGAAAATAACATAGTATGGAACTTGAAATAAGAGAAAAAGAGGATCACAATCGACAGCCAATTCCCATATCCTACCAGGTCAGAATGGTTAAATAAATCAAAACAAATTTATTGGAATGAACATTTAGATCATAGTCTGTTTTAATGGTTTTGCTTAAGGTTTTCTCAGTCTTCCTTACTTCAGTTAATCTACCTATGATCCTTTCCAGAAATTTTTTTATCTTTAAGTGTTGAAGTTGGAGGATGGGAATTTGAAATTGGAAAAAATAATAGTTTTGTTTGGATTAGTTAAAAAGTTTGGCAGTATGGTTTGTTCATCTGACTAACCGTTTATTAAAGTGATTTAACCTGTAATTTACATATCTATGAATCTGAATGATGATATGTTGATCAGTTGTTGGTAAAATATTGGTTAAACTAGTTTAATGAATGGTTAATCATATGCATGAACAAAAATATCCATATGTTTTAATCAAGTCGAACTAAATTGCCATTTTCCCTTTGACATTTTGGTGAAAAGTGTGTGATTGTTGTATTAATAAAGTTTTACATGTTCCATTACACTAGTACAACTAAAAACAAGCCTTCAAAAACAATTTGAACTTTAAAGTTTTTTTCTTTTCCTTAAAGGGCATAAATTTTTAAGTGAAACATTACATCCTTTTGTGTTATTCCATTTAGAGGGGGTGTGTAGGCCAAAGAAAACAATATAAATAAAAATTAATACAAACAGAGGGATATGATGAGACAGGAATCACACCAAAAATCAAAATACAGAATCGTAATACAATTTCAAAGCAAGATTATGCAATCAACAATATGAATAGAGTATATATTTATACATTTAGGATTACAACCCCAAAAATGAAAATGCTTCTCATATGTTGAGGAGGCTGTTCAGTTTGTTGTATAAAATTCCCATTATGAGAAGGGTCTAGCGAAGGGTCAAACCCATTGTTGTAATTGGTTGTACAATCCGGGTATTTTGAAAGAAATTTTTTTATCATGTTATATACACTATCTGGGTAAAATATTTGATATTGTTACTTGATTAATGGAAGGATCCTTGGAAGCTTTTGATGATGATCCTTCTTCCTTGATCTTTCTTCCAACTGAAAATGCAGGATGATTAGGGTTGGGAAGGATCGATGTGTCACTTGCCAGCATGAAAACAACCATGGACATGGTTGGTCGATCTTCTGCATCTTCCTGTACACACAACAAAGCAATGTGTATGCACTTCATAACTTCATTGGCTATGTATGTCTTTTCCAGTGTTGGATCTAACAGTTCCAAACTTTTTCCTTCACACCAAAGTCTCCAACTCTGCATGCAAATTTGAATATTTAGAAATGAACCACATGTATATCTCTTCTAATATCAATTTCTTAATGATATGAGAGGAGGAAAACTCACATATATAAGAAGACTTTGACCATGTTCTGAAAGATAGAATCCACCGTTTCTTTTCCCACAAATGATTTCTAATAAAAGAACTCCAAAGCTGAAAACATCAGATTTCACTGAATATATCCCTTCCATAGCATATTCTGGAGCCATGTATCCACTGTTTTAAATCAATAGAACACTATTAGGTTGTTAACCTTAGCAAAAAAATTTAATTAATTACAAATATGTGTCATGAATAGAAAGAGTTGCCAATAACACATACTAGGTGCCCATAACTCTTTTAGTATTGTCCTGACTTTGGCCTTTTTCAAATGCCCTTGCCATTCCAAAGTCAGATATTTTAGGATTCATCTCTTGATCCAGAAGAACATTGCTGGCTTTCACATCTCTATGGATTACTCTAACTCTAGAGTCTTCATGAAGGTATAGAAGTCCTTTTGCAATTCCATTAATAATGCTCAGTCGTAACTTCCAATCTATCTGTTTTCGTTTTTCCTCATCTAACATGCACGCGACAAAGGAAAGGTTTTTTGACACAGGAATATATGGAGGAAAGAACAAACAACAAACTTGTCCAAGGAAATTGTTATATTGAGGAAAGCTATGCCAGAGGAAATAATCATTTGTTGTTTCTTTTCTTTTCTTTTTTAAGTTATTTTTTAGGAAATGTCATCTAATGTGTGTAAATTCAATTTGATACAAACCTTGGGAGAGTCTCACCCCAAAAGTTAGCTTATAATATAGGAGAACCCAAAGTCCATATAAATCCTATATCAGAACTTTTTGTTTCCAATGTGAAATTCCAAGTCTCATACTTTGCAACTAGATTGTAACACAATTTATCTTTGAAAATGCAGAATGTGCTAGTGGCATAATTTTGAAGGCTGTCAAATAATAAATTGTTCTGGTACTGTTTCAATCATACATATGGTTCAGCTTTGAAAGGCAGAGTAAGAATTGTTACTAACAGAAATTTCAATTTTGTCATGTTACCACAAGACAATACCATCCTTACCGCTAATCTCTACAAACTTGTATAAACAACAAATTGGAACAAGAAAAAAGAAAAGAAACGGAAAAACTAAAGGCATTTAGTTAAAACATACTGAACAGGTGAGAGTCAAGGCTAGAATTTGGCATGTACTCATATACAAGCAGCTTTTCATTTTCCTCATAGCAGCAACCCAAGAGTCTCACAAGGTTCCTATGTTGTAGTTTAGCTATGAATATTACTTCATTCTTGAACTCCTCTAAACCTTGACCAGATGTTTTAGAGAGTCTTTTGACAGCAACATCTGTTCCATCTTCTAAATTACCCTGAAAGAAATGTTGAAAATAAAGTAAAGGCCAAATAAATATGACAAACTAAGAGTCAAAGCAAAACTATACATAAATTGCATGCATATCCAATTCAATGATACCTTGTAAACTGGGCCAAATCCACCTTCTCCTAATTTACAGAATTCTGAGAAGTTATTAGTGCTCTGTCGAATCCAAATTAAAGGGATTGTAGGAAGGTCTGCATTCAGTGATTCCTCTCTTTGAACATGGTCATGATAAGATGTAGGAGTAGTCTCTAATAGCAGTTCATCTGCCAAGGAAACTTGTTTGTAATTTGTCTTATTGCCATAGGTGAGTACGCGAAATTAGCTAAGAGAACTTTCAACATGTGTATAACTTATTTTAATTACCTTTACTGGATTGATACCGCCACCTTATGTAGTAGATACTGCTACTTAGTAAAGCTAGCGCCACCAGCACAGTCACTATGGTGATGATCAAGGTCTGTGACTTACTTGTACCTCCCTGATTGGCTGCAAGTGCAACAATAGCAAAGATGAACATGTCACATTTCTTTTCTCTTATATACCAAATTCTTTCAATAAATAAACAGATATAATTTAAGGAAGTTCTCATTTATCAAAGAAGTAACACTTGGGAGTATTTCTGTAAAAAACTCAATATTTCCACATCATTAGAATTATAGTTATCAAATGCGGATTGCGGCATGTGGCGACCAACCCCGAAAAACACTATAGCGTTATAGCGGGTTGCGGTTGCGGAAATAGCGGAATAGATATATGACAGAAATAATGACAAAAAGAAACACTTTTTAAAGACAGAGATAGCAGAAGTGACAGAGAGAGATGCAGATAGACTAAAAAACCCTTAATTTTTTTTTGTTACACATTTAAATTTAGGACAAAATTGACATTTTGCTTTATGTCAGCAATGTGGCCGCAAATACGATCGCAATGGCCGCTATTGCGTTCCGGTGCAGCGAGGCACCACAACGCTCATACGGCGCGGCTCGCGGCGCTATTGCGACGCAATTAACTACTATGATTAGAATAATGTACATGTGTTACATGGTATTTGTTTTTGCTGAGAACTTAATCTATCCAATGTCTATGCAGGAGACCTATTCACATAAACCAATTCGTATCCACACAATTGACATACAATGAAGTAAAACTCTTTTAAAGTGAACTTGTCTCTACAGTCTTTAAGTAAAGATTTATCCATAATTAAATTTTTACAAGTTAAAATCTCAATGCACTTCAAATTAAACAAAAAGAAAATATAATCATATACTACATGTACCTGAATTAGGCGAAGGAGAAGATGTTTGATTAGTAATCTGGTAAAACATATAGTCATCATACTTCATCAGACAGCTTGGAGCTGAAACCTGCCAATTCAGCTTTGTTCCACAGCATTGAGGAACTTTGTCCAACATAGCCTCCAAACACTGGCTGCACTCATCAGCAGTAATGTCCCTGCTGCACTGCACCAAACCATACCTTTCCTCAGAAGTACTCAAGTTGAACTCACCCATTGCAAACAACTGGTTGGTCTCCACGGTAGCTTCTCTTATCAAACTTTGCATATAATTATCAGCTTTCTGAAGTTCTTCTGGATTAGTGATGTTCTTGTCTCCCACATTTTGTATTGATGGGGTTGTTGTAAGGTTCCCAATAAAATCATGGTTTGAGTATCTTAGAACGCAGTAGTTATACCATATAACAACAGAGGATCTGTTAGGACAGCGCTGAAGAATTTCTGAGGCTGCAGTAGAGACACAGAAATGGCAGAAAGATCCTGTGACATCACCCCTGCAATCATAGAGACCATAGATAGCATCAACTGTGTTGGTTTCTATGATGGTGTGGTTATATCCATTGCTTGTGGTAACATCAGATGATAGCCATGAGAGGAAGTTGTTAAGGTTGGTTTGGTATGTAGTTGTGAGAGCTTCTTCTGTTGAGTTTTGGCAGTCATCACCCATGTAGTCTGGGGATTGTGCACTTGCTGTGATGAAGAGGGTCATGAAGCCAAGAAATCTAAGGATGGTAATTAGTATTGTTGCCATCATTATTGGGTAATGTAATGGTTGTCTTGGTAAAATTGTGTGTATGAGGGAATTGAGGATAATGTTCAACTGCCGATAAATTATGCTAACTGAAGAAAGTAATATTTTAAGTTGAAAATTAATATTTGAGGAAGACGCCTACCTAGATTTATTTTCAAATCTTACTGATTAGAAAAGTAGTAATTGTTCTTCATTTTGCTTTAGTATCTTATTTCATATTAAAATATGGGTTTAATGTTTTTGCTTTTTGGTGCACAAAAAACTTTTCCGTCTCACTCACATAAAAGTTAGCGGGTCTCAATATTTTTTTCTCTTTCTCTTTATAATAGGTTATGTGACTGTGGCAGAGAAGTTTTTTTTTGTAGCAAAGATAGAAACATTTTTCCCTTAAAATATTGCATAAAAACAAGATGAGGTTTGGTTTGTTGAAAGTTGGAATATTTTCTAGATGAACTTTATTTGTAGTTAAGGGATTTGAATTTCATATTGGCAAGGGATCAATGTACGAGTATTTCAATATAAGGAGAGGGAAGTGCATCCCTCGATCCTCTAAATGTTAAATTTTCCCATGATTTTGTTATGTTAAAATTTTATATTTATGTTTATCTTTCTAGAAATTTACAAATTTTGACAAGGCATCACCTATTTCATCTTAGTTCTCTAACTTTTGGAATCAAATGTGCATTAAATATTTGATGTACAAATAAATGATCTGATGATTTCACTTCAAATGGACAAGTATTATCGACTTCAGTTTCTAAAGATTAAAAGAATCTTTTGTCCAGAACAAAAAGGCGAAGTCCCACTCAAAAAGATCATCTATCAATCAGAAAGGTCGAAGAACTACATAGAATAATAATTTTAGAAATAGACTTGACCAAAACAGAGGAAAAATACTTACGAATAGTCAAGATAAGAATAATCAAGCGTAAAACATTCAGAGGAGACCCTTATGTTGTTGGAAGAAGAAAAAATTTACACCCATGGTGTTTGGTAACTGTGTTTATTTTGAAATCCGGGAGAGTGACCTTGGGATTGTGATTTTCTCACATTTGGTACAAAAAAGTGTAAACTTTTTTTTTTTTTTAAAAATTGACATCCCGGGATTTCAATTTGTGAAGCAAAATTCCACGTAAAAATACCACCTCAAGGGTGGTATTTTCGAATTCCCACCCGGGGGAATATTTGCAAAAAAAAATTTGGACAAAATTATCCAGTCATCTTCGTCCTCTCCTTGTCGTTCAAACATGTGAAGCTTTCCCTATACATCATCTCATCTACATAGTCAAAAGATTCAAAACAATAATAACTTATTCCCTTACCCTTTTTTTTATTTCTTATGGGTTTTCAGTTTCGCAAAGCACAACGTTCGCAATAACATCCCCCGAAAACATGTCTTCAGTTTCTTTCGAAGGTCATTGTCACTTAAACGAACTAGGCAGACATTATCGCAGTAACAACTTTCAGAGTGGAATGCCTGTTTTGGGTTGGTGGGTCAATTTCAAGTTTTTTTTTCTTTGATCGATTGAGAAGTTAGAGAGTGCAGATTGCAGATAGAGAAAGAAGAGATTGTGGGGATTGACCGTTGTACACCCAAAATGTTAACATCACTTATGATATTAAACGCGGTTACAATCACATTGATTAATTAAGACTACAGATAAACTTTTTCATAAAAACATTATTCATTTGCTTTTTAAAACAAAATCGCACTTAATATAACAAAAATCGTAAGTCTAACCATGTAACATTCTCTAAACTGAGACCACTACACTTAACCATTAACTCTCACCTTTTTATTGTTATAAACTAGATATCTAGGGCTTTCCGGAAAGATATTACAATAACCATTTGGTTAAGTATAGCCAGAGTTATTAAACTCACAACGTAGCTGGCAAAACTGAACTTTTGGAATTGGAGCATTAACTTCAATCCTA
The DNA here is from genome assembly GCF_033153095.1 of Gastrolobium bilobum. NCBI lineage: Eukaryota > Viridiplantae > Streptophyta > Magnoliopsida > Fabales > Fabaceae > Gastrolobium > Gastrolobium bilobum. Next base: position 141,020 of record NW_026896725.1, on the reverse strand, counting down.
AACTGACATTGATATACTCATCCAATGGCCTTAATATTTTACAGGATTATATCTCAATTTGTTAGTTTCACATAGGTTTAAACCTCACTCAATTTAGAGCTCTCTAGCTCGAGTTATTCTAATTTTACTAACCTACGTTCGTGCTGAAAACGGGTTGCGCGTTTAAGCGCACTGAGAGCATTTAAGCGAGCTCTTCGAACATTTTTTTCGCCCGTTAGAGCGCTTAAGCGCGATCCAACGCGCTTAAGCGCACACAGGTAGAGAAAATTGGTATTTTTAGGCCACCAAGAGCGCTTAAGCTTCCTATAGAGCGCTTAAGCGCGTTCCGACAGAGAAAAATAGGTTCAATCTGCATAATGGCATCTAACTTGATGGAGCATTGGGTGAATTAGATACCTAATAAACTAGACATGGCCAACAACGATCCAACACATATTGTGGCACACATATCCCACCATATTCATCAATTTATCATTCAAATCAAAATGAGAAAAGATGCTTCACATTCAATCCATGTTACAATGAATCATTTACAACAATATTCTTCAAGATAATTACATGCCAAATGATTTAGCTATAAAAGGGACATGGTCAAAACTATTAGCCATATACAACAAGGCATTTACCACCATAAAGATCTTGCACTAAGTCCTCCAAAATATATCACATGGCCTCAAAATATACATGTACAGGGGGGATATAAATGGCATATGCATCTTACAAATCCTAAACAACATGCAATCTAAAATATCAGGCTATCAACATATGACATTTAGTTCAAATACGTTGTCACCAAAGGCTGCTGCAACATCTGTACCTGGAAAGGGGTCCCCACAACACGGGGTGAGATATACGAGTATATCACAGTAAACCAGGAGTCCTTGGAGCATCTCTCCATCCCATAGTCACTTACAGTGTAATAGCAATAACAATTAATAATGCAGTAAATACATATCCATGCAGTGTGTAACAAACATCTCCAGGAGACATCTCTCGAGCTCTCATGTTGTCCTAAGGATACTCAGATGCAAATAGTCCTACTGGCCAGCTAAACTACAAGTATGAATTGCGCATCGTCATGCAACATACAAAACATAAGGAAATATCATCTTATGTCACACCCAGTGCATACACATACGTATAACAAAGCATTAAACTATTTTATTACATTTACATACACTATCAACAACCACTATCCATTTCGGGCTTGGCGGAATAATTAAGGGATCAATTCCCAAGGTTTGAAGGCTTACCTCAATGCTTCCAATCCAACCTTTGTTCACCAACAAGTTTGCATCAATCAAACTTCACAATTAATACCAATTCAAGTGAGCTAACCAAGTTCCATGGTCTCCATCGGTTCTTGATCAATCAAAGGTGGTTCGCTTGCTCTAACCCTATCAACACAATGGACATATTCAATCATTCAATTCACTAATTGCTCAAAATGCTAGAAAATTCCCAAGCCCAAGCATGAGTTTTCTAATATATTGAACAATAATCAAATGACAACATAAACTCATTTCTACTGATTATTCATCATTCTAAGCAACTTTTCCAAAAAACCAAAGCTTCAATCAAGCTCTAAACTACCCCATCATCCAAACATTTTCTCAAACAAAACCTTAATATACCCATTACCATAAAAACCATGGAAATGCCTGTAACTAAACATAAACTCACCTAGAATCATGCAAGGAAGGGATTGCAAGCCTCCAAGCAAAGCAAATCACTCTCCAAGATCCTCAATCACAAGTGGGTCGCCACTTTCACCACATTTTTCTCCCAATACAAGGCTTTTTGGTAGATTATGGATTAGGGGTTGTGTTTGCCTCTCAATTTTAATTAGATTGGTCTAAGAATCAAAGGATTTGGTTGAGAAATTGAGGAGTTAGGTTTTTGGAGCTTTTGGCTATGGCTTCTTCGATTCTCCCTCTGCCAAACGAAAGAGATAACACAAAATGGGGAAGGGAATGCAAAGTTAAAGACTTAACTTTGGTTAGGTAACTTTTCATCGAGTACAAACTTATCTATCTATTCACCTCCATTCACTTCTAAACTTTACCCTATGGTCTGGAATATTTTTCTAGGAACATTTTTAATTTTACTTTTATATTTTGGGTACTTTTGCCTACACACTTTTTTACCTCATAATTTTCCCTGACTGCACTTTTTACCTCAAAGTAATCCTAACTAATTTAATTAGGTCTTTTGCTTCTTTCAATCCACTAATACACGCTTAATGTAAATGACTAATTAATCAGGTTAGGGCTATTATAATTGGTGGAAAGGTTATTTTTGTAAAATTACCGCACATTCTCAGCAATATTTTGTAATCAACCAAACATAGTATTAGGAAAATTAATCCAACATTCTCGGAAAACTCACTTTCCCACCATATTCCTCGGAATCGTGATTCTCGGGGTAAAAAAAAAAAATTTACCCATCACAAAAATAACATTATTCATTGTCTCCTACTTCAAACGATTTCTTTTTTTTTTTTTTGTGGACCTAAACAAATACAAGACAATAATTTAATACTACACTAATATCATATTTGTGAAATGAAATGCATTTCATATTAAAATTATACCAACTCAAAAGCACTCAAATTTCGCTCACACACAGAGGAACTACATGTCAAGCTAAGGACACAAATAACCAATTTTTGGAGCTCTGGAACACCATCACCATAAGATTCCCACCATGTTGCTGGACTCTTAGTTTCAACTCCATCCTTAGCAAAGGTAGTCCTAAAAAGACATCTACGATGCTTGAATTCCCCAAGTTGCTCATCAATCTTTTTTTCTACGGCTATATCCACCACCATCTTTTTTATACAATCATATAGTCCAACCTTTACTTCATAATCAACTTTAAACGTAGGAGAATAATGTTGTTTTGGGTTAAGATAATAGCCTACAGCATGCAAAGGCCTATGGAGTTACCTCTCTCATCTTGCAACAATGACATCCCAAATAGGTTGATAACTAAAAAAATGAAAAGATAACAATTGAATTAATTTTGAGTTAAAAATGTCTATAACTTTGAATTAAATAAATTAATTGATAACTTACAATGAAGGTTTTTTTTTTTAAATCCTCTTCAATTTTCTCCTTGGCATGATCCATTGCCTTATAAATGGAGCCCATGGCTGCATCATCTGAATCAACCAACTGAAGCACTTCAATCAAAGGAAGCCCCCTTATCAAACAAATCTCAACCCTTTTCCAAAAGTGTTTGTCCATCACTACATTTTCAATAAGTTTTCCATCTGTTAACTTTGCATATTTGCTATTCTTCCATTCATCTGACATGAATATTCTTTTATAGGAAGTTTGTGGTCATGGAGGAATTTAAAAGTCAAATAGGATGTGGCAAAGAGAGTCATGGCTGGTCTAAATAAATCTTTGCCACTAGTGAAGCTGTGCAATATTGGAATGAGAGATGTTCTTGAATAGATATAAGTTGTAATTTTTCTCCCTTAAAAATTATGTCTTTATGAAGGGGTATTCTCTTCTCTAAATCTTCTAGCATCAAATCAATACAATGAGCAGCACAAGGTGTCCAATACATTTTCTTTCTTTTCTCCATCAACAAAGCCCCAGCAGCTTTATAATTTGCAGCGTTGTCTGTCACAACTTGGACAATGTTTTCTTCACCAACCTCCTTTACCACTTGATCAATCATCTTAAAAATCTTGTCAGCTGTTTTGGTAATGTGAGATGCATCAATGGACTTAAGGAATACAATTCCCATATAGCTATACACACAAAAATTGATAATTGTTCTTCTTCTTTTATCAGTCCACCCATCAGTCATTATTGTGCATCCAGCTTTCTTCCATAAAGCCTTATGTGTTTCAACAACAACCATTGTCATATCATATTTTTGCTTCAAGTATTTCACTCTACACTCATGATAAGATGGTGGCTTGAAACCCGGTCCATGCTTAGCAATTAATTCACACATATTTTTGAAATCATCGATATTCACAAAATTGAAAGGAATTCAATTGTTATATATAGCAGTACAATTTTTTTTGAATATGGTGTTGAAGGAATTGGTTTTGAAGGAATTCACACATCTTTAAGATGGTGGCTTGAAACCTGGTCCATGCTTATCATATTTTCGTTGCAGTACAAATTGAAAGGAATTCCTCCCTCAAGTTCTTCTTGAATATGGTGTTGAAGGTCACAAGAGAAGATGTTCTACTTTTCTTGAAAATCTCGAAGCCACCACTAATAGCTTCCTTTTCTACTTCTTGCACATCATACTCCAAAAATTTTTTCAATGGTTTTCCTTGTTGTGCTCCAATAAGAAGATTCAACATCTCTATTTTTACTTCATCTGGCACCGTTATACATGGTTCAACATCTTTAGATGTTCCTACCAAATGGTGCTTGACACGAAAAACTCCAGCAGATATTACTTTGGGACAATACTTGCATTTAAGCTTTTTTGTTCCCGGAACTTCAATTGAATCCTTCCATGCAGGATCTTGTCTATTTCTAGGAGCATTTCTAGGAAATTTTCCCCCAAGAGTAGTGTTACTTTCACTTGCAGAAGCCGCAAAGCTACTACTACCAACAACACTTGATGAAGCCATATGATTTCAAACTATATTTAATCAAAGTTTAGATAAATGCATTTAGTAACACACAATTCAACAAACAGAGAACAAATATCCTTCCTAAGAAGCTGTATAAAAAAAAAGCCCAAACATTATCTGGTTATATATTTTAAAATTAGAATAGAGATATAAGATTAAAATTTGTTCCAGTAAAAGAAATGGAATAAAAAAATTAATTACAGTAATTACTAGTTCACTACATCATGAATTCAAGATGCCATATTATATAACAAAACGATGATGCAGCAATTAACAGGCAGGATTCTATCAAATAGAAGCTTTATATACGGACAAAAATCTTACAGTAGTTAACTGATTTTGAATCCAAATTTTGATATTAACAAATTCAAGCACAAGATTCATAATAGTAAAATGACATGGCAATATGACATAGGAATACGCATACCCCTCCATATTTTCTGTGAAAAGGCCTGTGAGAAGCCACAATGTAGGGCTGAAAATAACTTGGCACAAACAAGTTGGAATTTGGCGATATTCCATATTATTGAAACGCGAATGCAACTTAATTACTTAATATTATGATAAAAATTAAAATCATTAAATTCAGTTTAATAAAAAATGTATAGATTTGACTAACCTTAGAGATGTTCTTCCTCTTCTTATGCAGCTTCTCCTTCTTAGCCTTATACAAAATATGAAAATACACTCAAAATCTGCAACATTAACCAATACAAAAAAAAATTAAAAAAAATAAAAGAAAGTATAAAGAAGGGAAGTGAACAGCAATCAAAAGCATAGCAAAAAAAATTAAAATTTGCATCAAACCCACCAGCCCCTGCTTCTGAAGTGAACAACCTCACATGAATGAGCAAAGAAGAAGCAAGAAGCAAGAAAGGATGAAGAAGAGGAGAAGATCAAAGAAGCAAGGAAGGATGACGATGAATGCGCTGTGAAGAAGAAGCAAGAAGCAAGAAGATGAATACCCTTGATTTGGTGGAAGATCGAGAAAAATTGATTTGATCGAAGAAGCAAGAAGCAACGATGAGTGTATAAACATAGAGAAGAAGAAGCAGCAAGTCAGCAACGATGGACGACCCTGAATGAGCGACCAATAGGGTTTGTTCTTTTTAAATTTGGGGGAAGACGTGATTTCTCAAAAATACCCCTGATTTTTTTTTTTAAACTGAGTCAACTCGGTAAACTTGACGAGTTAACCCAGTTGACACGTCGTTTCAACCGTTTCGACCCAGAACTCGTTTTAACTACCGTTTCGACACAATTTTTTGTCATAAAAATGTAGAAGCGGTACATTTCTATGTTTCAACACTACATTTTTATAACACTGCTCTATGCTTACTTCGAAAAAGTCAGCTAAAATACAAAACGGAATCAACCTACTCCACATCATTTTCACTTCCTGATTAGGGGTGTAAATGGGCTAGGCCAGCCTACAGGGTCTACGGCCTAACCTATATTAGGTTAGACTTGTCCTATTACAAATAGTTAAATAGAACAGACTTAGGCTTTAAAAAAAACTTTTTCGAAAGCAAACCATAGACTTTTTTTATATATGTCAGGCCTATAAGCCTACAGGCCGGCCTATACCATATCATTTATTTTAAATAAAATAAATAAAATTATTATTTTAATAATTTTGAATAATAGTATAATATTATTTTAGTTATTTTTTAATTATTGAATATTTAATAGGCTTAAATAGGCTAACAGGCCTAGGCTTTTATTTTCAAAATATAGATGAGACCAAACTTATAATTTGGGCCTACACAGGCTAACAGACCATGCCAAGAGTAAGTTTTTCTAAAAAGATCTAACCTATTTAAGTCAAAGTCTAACCTAGCCTAGTCCATTTACACCCTTATGCCTGACAATCCCTTAAGGCATGAACAAGAGACTCACTCTCAATATTGCATACTGGACAAAGATCAAACACACCACCCCCATTGAGCTATCTCTTTCATAATAAGCAATCTACCATGAAGTATCTTCCACATTAAAATTTTTACCTTTTGAGGTGCATTCCATCTCCACAAATTAGACCACAACACATCCTCCCCATCCACTCTAGTTCTAATATTAAGAAGCACATTATAAATAGCCTTAACCGACACTACAGCGTTGTCCCCAAGCCTCTACGACTTCTTGTCTGGGTCGTCTTCATGGCAAGGCAGAAGAGTGCCCTGGAGGATGTTGATCGCAGTAGGATTAAGCCATTGTTCTAGCATCACAAAGTCCCACTCCCCCGAAATTGGTGATCATATCAGCCACACTCTTGTTGAAGTCAATATTTGAGGCACCTAGAAGGGTCATATCTTGTAAAACTAGCTCATTATTGAGCCACTTATCACCTATGAAGCATCGACACTTCAAAAATCCTAACGTGTCGTGTCTGACACTTTCCGACACTCTCAGACACTCCGACACTCCAACACACGTTATAGAAATTCAAAAAAAGGTTCAAAGGCTGTGTTGCGTTGAGTTTTTAATTCTAACTATTAGATTCGTTAGATTACGATTACCATTTTATTGAGTTTAATATAAATATTTGGAATATCTTATGTTTTTTTGCAAAATTCATGAATATTATAAGTTTAGATTATTTTTTTATTAAATTATTGAATATTAAATATAATATACACTACATAAATTAAAAATATTATTTAATATCAAAACGTGTCCTAACTTGTCGAAATCTAACATTTTTTAGAATTAACGTGTCGGAGTGTCGTGTCGTATCGTGTCACGTGTCCCGTGTCGGTATCAGTGCTACATAGCTTATCACACTAGAAATTGATATCCTTCCCATCACCCAGAGTCCAACCTAGCAATCCCTCTAGTTTCCTCCACATTCTACACAAAATTTCTTCGAAAACTAGAATCACATCTTCTTTCCTCAAAGAGATGATTGCCTCTATTAGCAGCTATATACTTGGCCTTGAGGACTTGCACCCATAATTTCCCATTATCAAAATAAACTTCCCAGGCTCTCTTGGCAATGAACGCATCGTTCATGATTTCTAGCTGTTGGGAAAACTCGGTTCCCTCAAGCTCGGCTAAGCAGCCTTTGTGCGGAAGTCAATCAACAAGATCCTGATCTCGGATCTCGGCAATACCTCGGCCTGAACTTCACCAGGTCGGGCAGCGCAGCGGAAAATCAAAACGAAAACAGGAGAGAGAGAGAGAGAAGAAGAAGAACACAACCAGATTTAACGTGGAAAAACCTTCTCCAATGAAGAAGTAAAAACCCACGGGACCTAGTCCAGATCAAAAAATCCACTGTGAAAATAATGGTTACAAATAATCAAATACACCAATGTGGTGGTTAACTCAACCTCTCCAACAATGGTGATAATCAAACTACCCTAGAGATGTTTCACTCAAACTCTCTCTAGAGATCTCTCAAATGCAAAACATAAAGCTTTACTCAAACAATCAAACAATTTTTCTCTCAAATTTGTTCTCTCAAATCTGACCTAGCCTCCACCCACAACTAATGAGTATATATAGAGGAGGTGGAAATTAGGGTTAGGGTTTTTAGGAAACCCCTCAAATGGGCTTGGGCTTAGCATTGAAGGAGGAAACCCAACAAATCTCCCCCTCCGACTTCAATGCGTCGGCTTCAGCATCAACCCGGCTCCTTCACAGCAGTCTTCAAATTTTCTTGCTAGAACCGGCTTTGTCATCATGTCAGACTAATTTTGGTCAGTGTGCACTTTGACGAGTTCGAGCTCTCCACCTTCCACCACATCCCGGATCCAGTGATACCTCACATCAATATGCTTAGTGCGAGAGTGATAGGTTGAATTCTTCGCAAGATGAATTGCGCTTTGATTGTCACAACCCAGCTCGTACTTGTCTTGATCATGGCCGAGTTCCATGAGGAACTTCTTCATCCACAGCATCTCTTTGCTTGCCTCAGTAGCGGCAATGTACTCAGCCTCAGTTGTCGATAGTGCAACATATTTCTGAAGTCTTGATTGCCAAGAGACATCTCCTCCGGCAAATCTCATCAAATATCTTGTAGTCGACTTCCTCGAGTCGGCGTCTCCCCCTAAATCAGAATCCGAGTAGCCTTGCAACTCGGCTTTGCCTTCTCCAAATCGGAGACATAAGTCGGTCGTACCTCGGAGGTACTTGAAGATCCACTTCACTGCTTCCCAGTGCTATTTGCCGGGGTTTGACAAATATCGGCTTACCATTCCAACAACATACGCCAAGTCGGGTCTAGTGCAAATCATTGCATACATCAAGCTTCCGACGGCGGATTGGTAAGGGACCTTCATCATCCCATCTTTGTCTTCATCAGATCTCGGACATTGCTTCTGGTTCAGCTTTATGTGTCCGGCAAATGGGGTGCTCACTGTTTTGGCTTTGTCCATGCTAAATCTCTTCAAAATCTTCTCAATATATTTCTCTTGACTCAACCACAGTAGCTTCTTCTTTCTATCTCGGATGATCTTGATTCCGAGAATCTGTTTTGCAGGGCCGAGGTCCTTCATTGCGAAGGACAAGCTCAACGCCTTTTTCAGGGCGGCTATCCTCGATTTATCTTTCCTTACAATAAGCATGTCGTCAACATATAACAACAATATCAGAAAGTCTCAGGCCTCATACCTTTTCACAAATACGCAATGGTCGGCTTCAGTCTTCTCAAACTTATGATCAATCATGAATGATTCAAATTTCTTGTACCACTGCCGAGGTGCTTGCTTCAAGCCATAGAGGCTCTTCTTCAACCGACATATCAAGTCTTGTTGGTCTGGAGCTTGGAATCCTTCAGGTTGCTCCATATATATTTCTTCTTCTAAATCACCGTGAAGGAATGCCGTCTTCACGTCCATTTGTTCTACCTCGAGGTCCATTGAAGCCGCCATGGCTAACACGGTTCGGACCGAGGTCATTTTCACCACAGGAGAAAAAATCTCCTCAAAATCAACTCCTTTCTTCTGATTACAGCCTTTCACTACAATCCGGGCTTTGTATCTCTGCTTTTGCCCGTTCTCTTCATTCTTAATCTTGTAGACCCGTTTGTTTTTCAAAGCTCGTCTTCCTTCTGGCAACACAGTCAGCTCATAAGTCTGATTTTCATGCAGAGACTTCATCTCGTCTTGCATTGCCTTTTCCCATTCTTCTTTCTTTGAGCTCGTCACAGCCTCATCATAACTTTGAGGCTCATCGTCTTCAGCTATAACGGTGTATTCATCAGATGGGTACCTTGTAGAGGGTCTTCTTTCTCGAGTTGGATATCTCGGCTGTTCTTCAGCTTGAGAACCCGGTTCATCATTCTCATCCCGAATTTCATCATCAACTCGGACCTCAATGTCTTGGTCATCTTCAGCTTGTTGCTGATCATCATTTTCTTCATTTTCTCCCCCTGCTTCAGCTCGGACAGGAGGGATGGGTTCTTCACGTCTGACAGTAACCCAGACTTTGGGCTTCGAGATGTCATGAATGTTCTCATGCTCATGGAAGATCACATCTCGGCTTCTCACGATCTTCTTATTGATTGGATCCCAAAGTCGGAACCCGAACTCACATCTCGGCAAACCAAGATAAATGCATTCTTTGGTCTTTGCATCAAGTTTAGCCCTTTCATCTTTAGGGATATGCATGAAAGCTCGGCATCCAAACACTTTCAATTGATTATAGGCCGCTTTCCGACCTGTCCAGACTTCTTCTGGAATTTCTCCTTCAAGTGGCCGTGATGGTGAGAGGTTGATCAAGTCAATAGCTGTTTTGACGGCTTCTCCCCAAAATGATTTCGGCAATCCGGCATTGGATAACATGCTTCGGACCTTCTCTTTAATAGTTTTGTTCATCCGCTCAGCCAGTCCATTCAGCTGAGGTGTCTTGGGGGGCATCTTCTCAAGTCGAATTCTGGCCGCTCTGCAGTATGCATCAAATGGGCCGCAATACTCACCACCATTATCAGATCGGATCACCTTCAATTTCTTGCCAGTCTCCCTTTCAACCATAGCATGGAATTCTTTAAAGGATTGGAGTACCTGGTCTTTAGACTTCAACAAATATACCCACACTTTGCGGGAATGGTCATCAATAAATGAAACAAAGTACTGAGCTGCTCCAAGGGATCTTTCGGACATGGAGCAGACATCAGTATAGACGAGGTCAAGAATATACCTGCGTCGTCTTGGTTGATCCGGTCTCACAAAAGAAACCCGGTGCTGCTTTCCAGCTAGACAATGCGTGCAACTCTCCAACGCTTGGCCTTTCAACCCGGTCAGTAATCCTTTCTTGTTCAGGATCTGTAGCCCTTTCTCGCTTATGTGGCCGAGGCGCTTGTGCCATAGCTCCAAGCTAGGTTCATCTCGAACAGAATTGGCTTCTCCGCCATTGATCTTTCCTTGCATCACGTAAAAGGAGCCTTCCTTCTTACCTCGGGCCACGACCAAGTTTCCCTTGGCCAGCTTCCATCTCACACTACCGAAGTAGTTCACTAACCCGGCATCATCAAGTTTGCCTACCGAGATTAGGTTCAAATGCATGTCAGGAACATGCCTTACATCTTTCAACACAAGTCGACATCCGACATCTGTGGTCAGGGTCACATCACTGACACCAACAATCTTGCTGGTCACCTGATTTCCCATCTTCAGGACTCCAAAATCACCACCTCGATAAGAGGAGAAAAAACCTTTGTGTGGAGTAACGTGGAAGGAGGCACCAGAGTCAACAATCCAGGTGCAGTCATCATATGCAACATTCAAATAATTATCCTCACCTAGGAGGAATATATCGGCATCAGGGTTTGCAGCCACCGCAGTGGTGCTCTTGTCTTCCTTCTTCTTGGGAATAATCTGATCCGGCTTCACAGAGCCGTTCTTCTCATCATTCTGTAGGGTCTAGCAGTCTGGCTTCTTATGGCCTGTCTTTCCACAGTAAAAGCACTTCAACTCATATTTCGGCTTTGACCGACCTCTGGACTTGTCTCGTCTGTCACGACCTCTACCTCGGCTTTTGCTTCTACCGCGGGAGTCGGATTTCCCTTTGTTCTCAGCAACATTGGCCTCAGACGTACTCGAAGTACCTCGTTCTCTTCTCCTGGATTCTTCGCCCAGGAGGCTGTCTGTCACGACATCCATCTTCAATTTTCCATCTAGAGTCGAGTTATTCAGGGTCACCACCAGAGTATCCCAGCTTTCTGGCAACGAGCTCAACAGCAGCAATGCCTGCAATTCTTCATCAATTTTCATATCAGCCTTTGACAGCTGATTCACAATACCTTTGTAGGTGTTCAGGTGTTCAATCATGCTCATGCTGTCCTTGTATTCAAGCTTAACAAGTCGGCGAACCAGATGTGCTTTGTTCCTGGGAGTCTTTTTCTGAATCATGGACTCTAGCTTCGTCCACAACTCATACGCGTTCGTGAATTCGGACACGTGCTCAAAGAGGCTTTTATACTTATTAATTGATTATTAATTTTCAATAAATTATAATCGTTAAATTGACGAAAATTAATAGTTAAAATTTAATAATAAAAAATAATAAGAAAAAGTGGTAGCTCTCCCCAAATCAAAATATCCTACAAGTTCAAGCCAAGTAAAATCTGGCCATAACCCCCCCTTAGTTTTGGAAACCAAGTTCTGCTAAGAAAAAGAAAGTTAAGGGTAGGACATAGGAAGGTCAATCATGTCACGTATATGTAGGGGTGTCAAAACGATTCGACACGTCACGAATACATCAACACTAACACGACACAAATTTTTATTCGTGTCAAAATCTTCAACACTGACACGACACGAATTTTTTGCGGGTTGACACGACACGACACGAATAACACGCAAAATAGGGGTCAAAATGGTAATTGACAAAAAAAATTTAAAAAATGGATCAATATTACAAAAAATTAAAAAAATAATAATAAAAAAATTAAAAAAAATAATTTTAAAAAAATACGGGTTGACACGAACACGAATACATCAACACGAACACGACACGAATTTTTTTACGGGTCAACTCAAACACGAATTTAGGTGTTGTGTCGCGGGTCGACGCGCATGTCAAAACCTATATTGACACCCCTTGCGTACATGAGGCTCATCACCTCATTTCCTTTTTTATTTTATTTTATTTTCAGTAAAGGAAGTTTTTTTTATGGGACACATGTCCTAGAATAGTGGACTAAAATATAGGTACAAACAGAATGACAGAAATACAATTATGACAAAAAGAAAAACAGTAATTCTTTTTTTCAAGACTCATATCATATCTTATATGAACCACGCCTAATTAAACACTTCTATCAAAATCAACAATGTATTTTTTTTGGTAAACTCATAATCAACAATGTTATTTGTACACTATTTTCTAACAACACTTTTAAAAAAATTAATAAAACAAGGTATGCACTTGCTAAATATAACATCTCTCTTTCTTTTTTATTTTTGTTGTACGTCTCTCTCTCTATCTCTCTTTTTTAAATTAGAAAAGTGTATGAGAAGTATAAAAAGGATTTTGTAAAAATCATTTCTCTTCAAGGAAAGGCTTCGTCCTGAACAAAAGATAATCAAACAGCTTGAAAAGTGCGAAATGACATTAAACACCAATTTTTCCAACCAAATGACTCTCCTCCCTCACATATTTCCCATTTCAATCACTTCAAGATCACACCATATAACTCCACCTCTGACGTGGCGCAATCGCAACGGCCTAACCAATAAAACATTGCCCCTATTGCTATTTCCGTAAATCAATCGAAACGCCAAGGGCATCCTCGTACATCAGAATCGCGTTAGTACCATAACTGAAAGTAGAATCGCTATTGTGAGTCTGTGAAACACACTCTCTTTCCCCGAGAGAAGCACCGTTATGCATTTTCAAGTTCACGCCTCTTGCATTTTATTGCATTGCAAAAAAAAAAAAAAAAGTTCACGCCTCTTGCATTGTATTGCATTGCAGCTTTTGAAATCCTTATCTGAAAAGAGGTTTCCATTTTCGGAAAGAATAAATTATTTTAAAAAAAAAAATTTCCCTTCGAAGAAAGGATTCGTCCTCAACAAAATAGTATTAATTAATTAGTTAACGGTGATGATAGTGAAGAGAGAAAAAATATAAAAATATAAAGTTACGCCATCATCACCTGTTGATTTCATTATTAATGGTTAAGATCTTCCGACAACATGATCATGTTAAATTACAAATGAGATGATTCATTTCCATTAGTTTTTGTTGTTTTTCCATAAATTGCACGTTGACAGCATGATAACTATCTCTCTGCTTTTACATGCAGATTGCCACTAGACAATGACATTAAAACCCATTTATTTCTACTAAATGACTCTCCTTATCCTCCACATCTTTCCCACTCCAAATACTTCCAGATCACACCACGTAACTTCATCTGCTACGTGGCGCAATCCCAACGGCAGATCCAATAAAACATTGCCCTCGTGGTATACTCGTAAATCAGTCGAAACGCCAAGGGCAAGATCGTATATACATCAGAATGGCGCTCCCGTACGTTAAGCGAAAATAGAATAACGATCGTGACACACTCACACACACTCTCTCCAATTTCAGAAGCAGCGTTTTCAAGTTCACTACTATTATTGCATTGCATTTCATTGTAGCTTCTGAAACTCTTTGTCAGAGGATAGGGTTTCTCGTTTCTCACACAACGATGAGCGCAAGAAGAAAACATCTTCTCATTGAAGAAGAAGAAGAAAAAGAAGAGGAAGATCAAGGTGAACAGAAACATTACACAACTCTCGTCAACCTCATTACAATCGTTTTTTTTTTTTTCACGGTTCTGATTTCTGTAATTTCTGTTTTCCATTGTGCAGAGAAAATCCAAAAGAAAGGAAAAAGGAAAGATGTTGTCACCGCCGAAGACGACGATGAAGAAGACGGTAACGCCATGAACTCAAACTCAATCAGCTTCATTCACTGCTCTCTTCGTTATTCCTCTCTTTCTCTCTCTAGCAATGTTATAAACAACTGCTGCAATATTCATGATCGGTTGCGAAAACCTTTTTTTTTTCTTTTTCTTTCTTTGATATTATTGTTGACAATGTTAAAATATTATTGTTTGAAGTTTCTTTTTGTGATATTTTTAAAGAGAAAAATTAATCATCAGCAACAGAAGATAGGTTTATTTTCCAGATAAGAAATCGATTCTTGTCCTTTGTTTTTTTAATCTTTTTATTCTTATTTTGGGAAAAATATCTATCCTTTGAAAGGATATAAGTTTATATCTTTTTATATCCTTTAACATGATAAATGTTATTCTCATTTTATAATTATGTGATAGGAGATATCTTCTCTCTTATTGATGAAGATTAATAAAATCCATTTTTAAATAGCTTATATTTGGCTTTTTCACTTTTTTGCCCCTCATTAATTAATTAATAACTATTTTGTCCCTGATTCGAAACTATCTATCAATCTGCCCCTCTTTAATCGACTACTTTGAATGTCTAAATGGTTGTTGGGAGATTTAATCGACTAAATCTCCCTACTTAATCGATTAAAATCATACTGACTTATTTTTGTTGTTGTCAAATATGGAGATTTAGTCGACTAAATCTCCCAACAGCCATTTTTTGTCTGCCATTTAGTCGATTAAAAATGCAAGGTAGTTGATTAAAGAGGGGCAGATTGATAAATAGTTTCGAATCAGGGACAAAATAATTATTAATTAATTAACAAGAAGCAAAAAGGTAAAAAGGTGAAAAAGACGCTTATATTTCGAATCTCTTTTCGGTTGCAATTTCTCAAATCAATTTTATTATTATTGGATAAAATCAAATCCCGGATTATCATTTGTTATCATTTCATTGATCTGATTTTATTCTAAGAAACTATCAGAAAAAAGTTGTAAATATAGATCCCATAAAGTGTAACGCACCGTACGTTATTCCAAACGTAGACAAAAAGAATTGATAATCCTCGTAAATTGAAACAATGAGGAGCACCAGTAAATCAAAGCCAGGGATGTCTACTTTAATGCCTCAAATTATTAGAATTTCTGGGAGAATGAAACAACCCCAGATTTCCTTGGAACCAAGCCTGCCAGTAAACTGCACTGTTGCTGTAGGCAAAATTAAGTGAGTGATTGAAAAGTCTATAATATTTTAAATATAAAAATAAAAAGTAAGGATGATATATATATATATATATATATATATATATATATATATATATATATATATATGTAAAAGTAATTTTAGGAAGCTGCTAAATTGATTTTTAAAAAATATTTTATTTTTCTTGACAAAATAAAACTGGAAAATATTAAGGTAAAACTTTGTGCTTTAGAATGATGTAAATTGTGTCCTTTTAATTTTTTTACATAATAAATAGTTATAGTTATAACATGAAAAATTAATTTTTTTTCTCTACTTAGAGCCTGTTTGGATCCTCTTATTTTTAAGCTAGAAGCTACTTATAAGCTAAAGCTAAAAAAAAGAGCTTAAAAAAAGAAGCTAAAAGCTGTTTGGAAATTACATGAAAATTTTAGCTTAAAATTTACTTAAAAGCACATATTTCAAGAAAATTATCTCTCTCTCTATCTTTATCACTCTTCATTTAAAAAAAAACACACAATTCAAGAAAAACAGACAAGAGCTTAAAAAAAAGCTCCTCCTAGGAGCTTTTAATTTTCAGCTTTTTTCTTCATTATAGAAAAAAGAGCTTTTCATTATAAGAGCTTTTTCTAAAACCTGTTTGGCCTAGCTTATGCTTATAAGTAGCTTCTAGCTTAAAAAAGAGAGGATCCAAACAGGCACTTAATCACGTCAAATAAGCTAATGTGAAAAGTGGAAAAAAATAACTTTTTATATTATAACTATGTATTTTTAGGAGTACATAAAATAAAAAATTAGTCATATCAGCTGATATGAAAAGTAAAATAAAAAAAATTAATTTTTTATGTTATAATTATGAGAAATATTTTTCACATCAGCCAATATTTCTTTTTTTTTCTTTTAATTGTGAGATCTATCTAATTATGTCTTTATATAAGATAATACTATCTTATGTAATATGAGAAAAACATTATATATTACTGGAAGTATGTAGAATAAAAAATTAGAATAAAAAATTAAACAGGACACAATTTATATTCTTTGTAAAGAGAGACACTGAGCTCAAATATTAATTGTTGAAACGAAAATGATTTAACAGCGCTGTATGCAAACGGCAAAGTGTTTCTTTTTTTTTTTGGTTGACGAGATTTTGAGCTGTTCCCTTCTGGCGGCAATGATGTATTAGAATTTTTAATATGCTCTAAGAATATTATTTTAGGAAGTTTTATATGTTTTATGGAAAATGCATTTGTCATGTTACATGACAAATGAATAGTTGTTATGTTAAGAAAAAGATAAATTTACTAAAGAGATCATTCCAGAGAGAGGGATAAGACAAGGGAATCCCATATCCCCTTATTTGTTTGTTCTTTGTATGGAGAGATTGACCCATCTTATTCAAGTAGCTGTGGAGGTGAAAGCTTGGAAACCTGTGTTGCTCAAAAGAGGTGCCCCTACCATATCTCATCTTTTCTTTGCTGATGATATTATCATATGTGCTGAGGCTAGCCTAGACCAAGCTCATGTGATTAACCAAGTCCTCAAAGTTTTTGCTGAGGCTTTTGGGAAGAAGGTGAATAAGGAGAAAACTAGAGTCCATTTCTCTAAGAATGTGTGTTTTAACAAGGCTAAAGAGATTAGTGACTGCTTGGGGTTTGGAATTACAGCTGACTTGGGTAAATATTTGGGGGTTCCAATGCACTATAGGAGAGTTTCCAAGAAATCCTTTGGTTACATTCTGGATAGAGTTAATAGAAGACTATCCTCTTGGAATCAAAATTCTCTTTCATTGGCTGGCCGAATTACTCTAGCTAAAACTGTGTTGGAAGCTCTTCCTGCTTATACTATGCAAACTGTTTACTTGCCTTCTGGAGTCTGTAAAGAAGTAGAGAAGATTACTAGAGGTTTCTTATGGGGATCCACTCACAACCAGAAGAAAACTCATCTGGTTAAGTGGTCCAAGGTCTGTTAGCCTAAGCAGGAAGGAGGTCTGGGTCTTAGGGATCAGGTGAAAATAAACAGAGCATTCTTCATGAAGCTAGGATTTGGGCTCATCAGCAACTCTGAGGACCTTTGGGTGAAAACCTTGAAAGCCAAGTATAAGGTTTCAGATACTCTAATCCCTAACCTCACTGCCTCCCTGAATGCTTCCAATACTTGGAAAGGTATCCAGAAGGTCTGGGAGCATGTCCAAGCTGGTGCTAGAATTCTGTTAGGTGATGGTAGGAATATAGATTTTTGGAGGGATAGCTGGATCCCTGGTATCAACAGGCTTTTAGATGTTGTGCAAATGGCAATTCCTGAAGAGGTTTCCAATTGGAGAGTGGCTGATAGCATAATAGGTGAGGGTGAATGGAATTGGAGATTGTTGAACCAGTTCTTGTCTGAAGACATTATCTCTTCTATTTCAAATATCCCTCCCCCTAAGGCTTCTGATGACAGAGACAAAGTTATATGGAAGCATTCTTCTTCTGGTCTGTTCTCTGTAAGTTCAGCCTACTCTGTTTTATGCTCTCCTTACATTAGTCATGATTCTGTTGACTGGAACTTAATATGGAGATGAGAGGGTCCTCAAAGGGTCAAGGTTTTCCTGTGGCTCTTATACAATGACAAGATTCTCACTAATGCTGAAAGGTTCAGGAGACATATGTCAGATAACTCATTGTCCTAGATGCAATAATCCTATAGAGGGTAAGGACCATATCTTTAGAACCTGCAGTTGGACCAGAGAAGTTTGGAATCACTGGGTGAATAGTTCGGGCAGTGATCAATTTTTTAGATTGTCCTTTGATAATTGGTTGATGGTTAACCTCAACCCTAAAAACCACAACTCTAATTGGCACCTAAAATTTGGTGTAATCTGTTAGTATATTTGGAAAGACAGAAACACTTTATTTTTAATAGGAGCAGTCTATCTCCTCAGGATTTCTTCAAGCAAACTTATCTTAACATCCTGAACATTGCTACTGCTAATGAAGTTCTCAAGGGGGCATGTTTAATACTGGAACCTTTGAAAGAAATTTGGGTGGTGTGGAAGGCTCCTCCAGAAGGGTGGCTCAAAATTAATGTTGATGGATCTTGTAGAGCTAATGTCTTTAATTTAGCCTGTGGTGGAATTCTTAGAGATGCTAATGGGAATTGGATGCAAGGTTTCTTCAAAAAACTAGGACAGGGAATAGTTCTTATGGCTGAGTTATGGGGCTTTTTGAATGGTTTGGATTGAATTTGGAGCCAGAATCTAAGAAATGTCATCCTAGAAGGTGACTCCCTGGTGGCTATTGATTTGTTTAAGAATGGATGTGCAAAATCCCATCCATGCTTCTTTCTTGTTAACAAAATTATAGAGCTGATGGCTGTGCATTGGCATGTGAATATAGTTCATACTCATAGAGAAGGCAACTAAGTTGCTGACTGGTTAGCTAAACTCAGGGTTGATGATAGTTGGAATACTCACTGGTTTAATTCTCCTCCGGTTGGATGTAGGGACCTTGTGTTAGAGGATTGTAGGGGCCTGTATGTGGCCAATTCTGTTATCTTGTAGTTTTTTTTGATTTCCCTTTGTAATCCAAAAAGAAAAAGAAAAAGACACATTATATAATATTAAAAAAAATGAGAAAACACATTATTCAATGAATTTATCTTGTTTTTTTCTTAACATAACAACTATTCATTTGTCATATAACATGACAAATGTATTTCCCATGTTTTATTATGGAGTAGGTTATATTTACAATATGTATTTTTTAGAATGCATTTTTAACCGAATTTATTCTGAAAAATATATAGTTGAATTTATAATTTTTTTTTTATAAAAATAACATTTTTCTTTTATTTTTAGTTTGAAGGTTAGTGTGATTATAAGATGTCACGTGTTACTTTTTTATTTGAGTAATTAAGTAGTGTCTGGTAAATTTTTTTTTCTGTTTTTAATATTTTAAATTCATGTATATAAAAATTGCAATTTATGGTTCAATTGTTTTTCAATTTGTTGATATTAGATTTTTGGTTGAGTTTTTCCTTCGTTTTTTTTTATCCACAATTTTGTCCTTCGTAAGTCTACATTGGTCAGATAGTAGAGTACAGAGGATGATGCCCTTTGCATGAATAAATCGTGATTTTTTTTCCTCACTGGGTGAAGCAGACGAAGGCTTGGATGAATTTGAGAATGATGGGTTTATAGTTGATGATGTCGAAGATGAAGAAGATGATGAGAAAGAAAAAGAAAAAAATCCAAAACAAACGCAAAAGAAGAAAAAGAGAAGGTTATTATACTTCCCTACCATGTAATGCAATTTCATATATCTGTATGGCTTACTCACCACTCCATACCTTTGCTACCCATTTTCAGTAGATCGTTGAAAGACATTGCTCTTGACGATGATGATCTAGAGTTAATCCGTGAGAACAAGAGCATCATTATAGAAAAATTGGTTAGGTTTTGTTTCTTGAAATATAATCCTTCTATGATATTCTAAGTACCAGAGAAACTGTTTTATTTATTTATAATGCATTCCTACACTCTGATTTTTTCTAGAGAGATGGAAAATTCAAAAGGCTTAAAAAGGCTGGGGTAGACTCTGAGCTGATGGAGCAATCTTCGGATGTCGGAGGTGATTCTGGTTAGTATCAGCTTTAGGTTTTGTTGTCTTCATTTTTCTTTCCATTTTTCGTTTGCTTATTTAAGTGTCCTGTGATAGCTTACTAGTTGGATCAGTGTGATCTGATAATCATCTGGTTGTATGGAACAATTCTGCCTGATCCATTCATCCAGGTTTCTTGGTGTGCTATTGTTTGTTAATTGACTAAAACCCTTGGTTTCCAGGATTACTATTTGATGATATTGTTGAAGAAGAAGAGTATAACGATGCAGACGATGACATGGCAGATTTTATAGTGGATGAAAGGGTTGTTGTCTGTGGGAAGGGAGATTCTCTCAGGTATATTATGACTAACATGAATGCTTGTGAATTAAGTGCTGGTAGCATTTGTAGTGGCTCACTGTTCTGATGTCATAACCTATGACTGATAAGTTATTGCCTCTATAATATATGATTTTCGTCAAATTTGCTTATAGGCAAAGAAAGTTTATGGGCACAAAACATTCCTCTTCATATTCAAAAGAAGCTAAAAATAGTTCTGGGAAGGCAGGTCTGCTCGAAGAGCATATTAGGGAAGTTCAAATTCAGTCTCCCGAGTCTAATGATCCTAACAATCATGAATCATTCATCCCTACAAATATGTATTTAGCTGGAGGGGGTAACTCCTTAGATGATACAGACATACCTGAGAGGATTCAGGTCATGCTTTTAAAGCTTTTGTTGATTAATAATATATCAATTGTCAATCATAATGTTATTTAAATTTAATTTGTCTCCAAACTTTTACAGATAATGGAGGACATTGTTGGATCTGCTCCAGTCGACAGAATGAGTATAGAAGAAGAAAGTTCTTGGATATTAAGTCAACTGGCATCCAACATAAATCCAACGTTCAATGAGGCCAAATCCTGTCCACAAGTTGATACAGTAAAAAGGGAAGATATTGTACGGTTCTTGGAACTGCATCACACAGAGAAATATGATGTAAGAATTTTGTGATTTAAATTACCTTTTTGGGTTATACAATGATCAAAATTCCTTTTTAGTTTTTAATGTTTTTTTTCCCTTACTTTATAGATTCCATTTATTGCGATGTATCGGAAGGAACAATGCATTAGTCTTCTGGAAGATCCAAAATATGAAGAATCAGAAAACACATTATTGAACGATGTTGAGACAAAACCTAAGTTGAAATGGCACAAGGTAGTTTTAAATTTACTGTTTTTATTGTTAGATGATATGGATTAAACAAGAGAGGTCCCCTGCCTCAGTTATAAGGATGATGTGTTACATAGGAAGAAAGGTAGATAGTTGAAATAGCAAACTAAGTGAATTAAAGAAATTAATATATAAGAACATGATGGAATAGCATCATTCTCGGTGTAGATGCTCTGGATAATCAAGAAATTGGATACAAAGTGGCTGCTTCTTCAGAAGCGGAAGAGCATGCTCTTGAGATACTATAACAAACATTTTGAGGAAGAATGCCAAATGTCTTTCCTTGTTGAAGAATCCAGTTTCCATAAGCAGGTTTTTCACTCCATCACCAATATGCTCAAGAAGGCTGAAACAGAGAGAGAGATTGATGATATTGATATGAAGTTTAATTTGCATTTTCCACCAGCGGAGGAGTCCTTCGATAGTGGTTATAAAAGGCCTGTGATGAAGTCATACTATTCCAATTGCAGTAAGGCTGGACTATGGTTACTTGCAAGCAAATTTGGAAATCCTGAGAAATTTGGTTCTTCAGTTACTCTTGAGAAAGTTGTAAGTTTTGGGTTTTATTCACATGTGCCTGATTATTTTCATAACTGCATTTGTTTTTGGGTGACAATTGACGAGAGAGACTCTTCTCTAGGGAATGGACAAAGAAGAAGATCCAGAGGTATCTCCGGAGGAGATAGCTTCAATATACAAGTGTGAAACATTTCAAACTTCAGAAGATGTACTTAAAGGCGCTAGGCACATGGTATTCTGTTGATTTTATCAATTGGTCTTGCTAACTCCAAAGTCTATTGATAGTCTAGGGTTACTAATCTTCGATTTTATTTTCCAGGCTGCAGTGATGTTAAGCAGTGAAATACCTTTCAGAAAATATGTCCGCAGCATATTTATGGATAAGGCTCTTGTATCAACTTGCCCTACATTGGAAGGCGATATGTCAATAGATTCCTTTCATGAATTCGCTAGTGTTAAGTGGCTCCAGAACAAACCACTTTCAAAGTTTGAGGATTCCCAGTGGCTTTTCATTGAAAAGGCTGAAGAAGAGAAGCTTCTTCAAGCTACAATAAAGTTGCCTGATCATGCCATAAATGAGTTGGCAATGACCTGCAATAATGCTTATCTCAAAAAAAGTGAAAGAACATCTGTTAGGATTTGGAATGAGCAGCGTACATCAATCCTGCAGGACGCTATTTCAAATTTCCTTTTGCCTTCTATGGAGAAGGAAGCACGGTTGTCATTAAAAGCTAAGGCGAAAAACTGGTTACTAATGAAGTATGGGATGCAGTTGTGGAACAGAGTCTCTGTTTCACCATATCCAAACAATGATAGTGCTACTGAACAAGAGGGGGGAGTCGTGGCTTGTTGCTGGGGAAATGGAAAGCCAGGTACCACATTTGTCATGTTGGATTGCAGAGGAGAAATTGTTGATTTGATTCATGCCGGGTCACTTACACTACGATCTCAGAATATTAATGACCAGCAGCGTAGGAAAAATGATCAACAGCGTGTCCTCAAGTTCCTTACAATTTATCAACCTCATGTTATTGTACTAGGAGCTGCTAATGCATCCTGTATAAGGTTGAGGGAGGACATTAATGAGGTAAACTAAATCTTCAACTTCACTTGGCTTACTTGATGGGCCGAAGTTATTTGTATATTTACTGTATATTTCTATAAGGTTAGAAATATAATATAACATATAAAATCATTCATTTACCTTCAACTAATAACTTAACTTTTTGGGAGAGTTGGTTGCATGACATGGTTTGACGTTTGAGAATCTTGTGACCAAGTGATCCATAGTTTGATCATTACTGCCTCCGTTCTTCTAAAAATCTTCTAATAAATATTATGAAATTTCTTAAAATAGATAGGTGAGTCTATGCATTATCCATTATTCAAGTCTAATAGATACATATGTGAGTGACGTGTTAAAAATGTAATACATAATATAAAATTATTTATCTACATTCACCTAATAAATTATGGGAAAAAAGTTTCCGATGTTACTTTAGATAACTTTATCTAATGTTCATCGAAACGACGTCGTTTTGGGGTTGAAAAATTAAAAAATTAGAGTGATAAAGACTATTATAACCCTGAAATAAATTAAAATTACAAAAATACCATGATTTCCGTCCCAAAACGACGTCGTTTTGATGAACATTAGATAAAGTTATCTATAGTAACATCAGAAAAAACAAACCCATAAATTATTTATCCCCTCCCCAGCCGCACCCCTTCTATGATTGATTAAATTTGATGGGAAGAGCAAGACTGTTATTGTATCCTACAGTGATGTTCGTGCATCTCAGTTAGAGAAAAAACAGTACTTATGTTAAGCCCATATGAAACATCAAGTCATAGCAATACTAGAATGCTTCCGTTGCTGTACATTTTCTATGGAGGTCTATGATTTTTCTTTTCTGCATGTCTTTGGTTGCATTGCAGAGGCAAATGCTGCAGGATGCTATCTAAGTTTTTCTTTTGCCTTGTAAGCTCTGATATCATTTGTTATAAAAATTACCGGGGCATAAATTCACAGAATATTAACAAGATCATCTCACAAATTTTACTTGGTTAAAAAATTTATGATTAACAAGTTTTCTACATCCAAGGCACAGGGTTAATATCCCTGTGTTCGTGCACTAAATTTGAAAGAAATACAGTGGTGTAAGGAGTTCAACAAAGAACTCCCAAAACAATATTACAAACGTAGTCACTTAATACACACATATAAAACACCGTTGTTGTCATGAAATACACACACTCTCTTCAGTTACCTTGATTAATTTTAAAAACATTTTTTTGTAATAAAGATAATACATAGTATGAATGTGTAGATTGGTTACTTTACTTGATTTTTTCCTTTAAAGTTTTAACTGCCTTCATGATTTGCAGTTCCTTTATTTCGACATAGTGTCTGCATTTTGCTATCACACCTCAGAGTTTATCAATATTCTTTTCTATTGGAGTTTTATTAATATCATTCTAGCAGCCAGCTATTTTGCTGATAACTGATGCTAATGCTCTTTGTCATTTATCTGAGGGTTGCTGGTATATATAGTGACTGCTATTGTATCTTATTTAATACACGTTTGTTACCTTGTGAGTACACACCATAATTCAATGAGTTCTTTCAACTGTCGATCAGATTATTTCTATGATGTCGGAGGACAATTTTCAAGATGTCAGTCAAGAGATGAAAGGACTACCATCAGTTGTATTTGGGGACGAAGGCTTGCCTTGTCTTTATGAAGATTCAGAAATTTCCATGAGCCAGCTTCCCAGACAAGATGGTATATGTTTTCTTTTTTCTTGTGTTCAATTCTGTTCTATATCCTCTCTTTTATTTCCTAATATTTCAAAGTGTTTTAGACAATTCTATAATACCTCTGATCTTGAAATTTTGTAGGCATTGTCAGGAGAGCTGTGGCTCTTGGACGTTTCCTTTTAAACCCACTGGCAATGGTTGCAACACTGTGTGGAGTCAAAAAAGAGATTGTATCTTGGAAGTTGAACCCCCAGGAGAAATTCCTAACAAGTGATGAGAAGTTGGAGATAATTGAATGGGTCATGACAGATACAACAAACCAAGTAGGTATAGACATAAATTTGGCCATTAGACGTGACTGGCTTTTAGCTCCTTTGCAGTTTGTGTCTGGTCTTGGACCCAAGAAAGCTGGTATTTTGCGTAGAAAATTACTTGGAGGTACAGATGTGAGAAATAGGAGGGACTTTGCTAATTTTGGACTGAACACAAATAAGGTTTTCTGCAATGCTGTTGGCTTTTTCCAGGTTTTTTGCAATGACCCAAATTTTGTTGACACTATTGGCAATATTCTTGATCGTACAAGAATTCATCCAGAGTCATATAATCTTGCTGAGGAATTAGCTAGAGCTGTTCATGAACATTATATTCTGGAAAATCCAGATGGTAATGCTACCCAAGTGAATGCAATTGACTTCATTCAAAATAATCCCAAACTGCTAGAGCGCTTTGATTTAAATGAATATGCCGACAGAATGGAAATAGAAAAGGGCGAATACAGAAGGGTGACTCTTTTTGACATAAAGATGGAACTACTCCACGGATTTAAAGATCCTAGGAGGCCTTATAAGGAACCGACTCAAGATGAGGAGTTCTGTATGATAACTGGACAAACTGAGGATGTGCTAGTTGAAGGAAAAAGAGTTCAGGCAATAGTTCGTCATGTGCAGCCCCAACAGGCATTCTGTGTGCTTGACACCGGAATGACTGGAGTACTTTTTAAGGATGATTTTTCAGATGAAACTGAAGATATATCTTTAACAGATAAATTGCATGAAGGTGTTGTGCTCACATGCAAAATAAAACTAATTGATAAGAAAAGATGCCGGGTAAATCTGACTTGTAAAGTAAATGATTTGAAGAATGATTGTGAGCCAAGTTTCCATGATTTCGATCCTTATTACTGTGAAGGAAACATCATTTTACCGAGTCAGCTAGAGGCAACAGACAAAAAGGAGCTTCGAAATAAATATTTCACGCCCAGGAGTATTTCTCACCCTCATTTTCAAAATATAACTGCAGATCAAGCAAAAGAGGTGAATTTATTCATTGCTTAATATTTGAGCTCATTAAAGTTTCCATATTATGGAGATTTATTTTCATCTGTTCTTTATTGAATAGTTCCTTGCAGATAAGGCTGTTGGGGAATATATTTTTCACCCAAGTTCAAGGGGTTTATGTTATTTGACCTTATCTCTTAAAGTTTTTTGTGGAATTTTTGTTCACAAAGACATTGTTGAAGGTAGAAAGAGTCATGATTTGCTTCGACTTGGAAAGACATTAAAAGTAGGGGATGAAATATTTGAGGACATAGATAAGGTCAGCATTCTTAATTCATTCAGATTTTAAGATACATTTCAGAAGGCTTCAATTGCTCCATGTTGTTTATGTTGCTTCATTGTTTGAGTTCAAACATATCAACTTTTCACACACTTGAGATTTCTCTTCTTTTGTATGTGTGTTTGTTTATGTCCTGTAGAGCAACAAATCATGATACGAAGATTAAGATTATGGATTTTGTATTTATGATTTGGGTCATATATTTCAAATTCAATAATTTTTGGACAAGAAATAAATGCTGATATATTCAAAAAAAGTTTTAAATTATAGACCAAATCATGTGATGCGACCTCAACATCTCAGTTGAGGTGGCTGCCGCAATTGCATCAGGCCATCATTGCGGACTCAATGGGCCGCAAGTAGCCTACATCAGTCCGCAAATGCAGAAACTTTACTACAGTTTAAAACCCTGCATTCAATATATGTTGGATGGTAGGTGTCAGAAGATGATGGACTTCGGAATATTTTTTAGTTAATTTTATATTGGTCCATGGATAAATTATCTTGAGAATTTAACTATACTTGGTGATGTAGTGTTTGTGCATATTTGTCGATGCTTCTGAAATTCACTCCTTTTCTTCAGTTAATAATTTCCTCTGTTACGAAAATAGGTTATTGAACACTATGTCAATCCAGTGGTAATTCATCTGAAAGCTATAATTAATTTCCAAAAATTTAAGAAGGGCTCAAAAGCTGAAGTTGATGAACTATTAAAACTTGAGAAGGAAGAATATCCAAACAGGATACCATATGGCTTTGGCATTTCGTATGATCATCCTGGCACTTTCATCCTGTCTTACATTAAAAGTACAAATCCACATCATGAGTTTATTGCTATCCACCCAAAAGGATTCAAGTTTAGGAAGCAAATATTCGACAATGTTGTGCAACTGATGGCATATTTTCAGAGTCATATCTATGATAAAGTTGCACCAGCGACAAACCACATAACAGTTGCATCATTTAAGGAATCCATGTCTGGAGGATGGAGAAGCAACGAGGCAGATCAGCACAAGGAATCAATAGGTAAAAACAGAACTTTTTAAATTTGTTTACTAATTTGATCTAACATTCTACATTTTGACACTTCTATTAAAAAATATATCCTAAGAAGTTTTAAAATTTGGGGACAGCCAAATTTATGTCTTTTAGGTATGAATTTCAACCTTCAACTGATATTAAAAGGTTTCACCACTGATTTGCATTTGCATAATCTCTTCCACTTCATATTTTTGTTCATTCTCAATCCTTCTTCAACCAATTAGCTCACATGCAAACCTCTTTATTTTTCTTTTGAAGCACTATGAAACTGTTTATAAGACAATAATTACCTTGGATTCTTCTAAATAAACATAAAATTTGTCTTTCACAACTTTCCTAGAAACTAGTATCAAGACACAGTAAATTTCTTCACACTTTTCGTTTTCCTTAACCCTCATATATTTGTTTAGATGAGTTTCGGTGATGTATGGGCTGCCATAAATCAAATATTAAATTGTATTCTATATTGCTTACTTGTATATAATACATTATGAGATTATTACTTGCATATAGTGCCATATTGAATGCGGTTAAATATAAAAAATTCATAATAATATTTGATTAGCCTACATAAGCTCTCTACATAATGGTATATTACATGTGTTAGTATCTGCTTATCTTTCAAACATTTGATGAATGCTGAACGTGAATATCAAAATTGCTGGTCGATAGTTGGTTATTTTGCAGCCTCCTAGAATGGTTATCTTTCTGATATGGCACTTTTTTTTTTAATACAAAAAAGTTTAAATGGAGTTAGAAACCGGTATTCCACTAAGGTCAGGGAGACCCCTTAACCTCTTTGAGGATTTTCGAGAGGGATTATATATCACCTACCAACAAAATCCTCACATCGACCAACAGGATTTGAGCCTATGCTCTTGTAGGGTATGGATTAAATCCTTAGCCAACTGTGTCCATCTTTGTTGGCATGATATGGCACTTTTTAAGAATGGTAAATTTCAATCATATACATGAAACAGTGACCTCAGTTTTATTGTAGAGATTTTAAACAGATTTTTTATCTTTTCCCGAAGCATTGTTGCATTGTGATCAATCTTAAAAAAGTTTAATGTGTACCTCACAATCTGTGCCTCTGAAAAGAATATTTTCCTCATGTATTATTTGTTTTGTATTCCAGGACACTGGTTTATATATAATCATATTGTTGTCATATTGGTGTGTTATCATTACAATATAATATTGCTAGGAGAAAGGGAGAAACATTATTCAATTGAGATTGAAATAGGATTTTGGTTTCCATGTACACATCAGTATCCTAGGAGAATACAGTATTGATGCTTTTAATACTTTGATATGACTCTTTTAATCTATGCCTTTTAGGTTATAATGACCGTGGGAATGGTCGTGGCCGTGGCCGTCGTGGTCGTGGATTCAGTCCTAGATCTGAAGAGGGAAGGGGATGGAGAGGGAGCCAAGGTGATGGCCCAGGAGGTGTAAGTGAGCCTGATATGAACAGGGACAGCTATAGTGGTAAATGGGGCAATGGTGGAAGTGAAAACTCCGGTAGTGGTGGTTGGGCAAATGCGAATTCTTCTGGTTGGAAAGATAACATTGGCAAGCGTTGGGGTGAGGGTGGTCCTGTTGACGGCAGTGAAGGTGGAACCAGTAATTTTAGCTATCAGAATAGCCACGAGAGTTGGGATCATGCAGGTGGTAGCTATGGAGATGTCTCTAATGATAGTGGTTGGAAACAGGGACAGGGACAAGGAAGAGGAAGGGGAAGAGGAAGGAGAGGAAGCTACGGTGATGGCCAAGGACGTGGTCGTTGGAGTGGAAATAGCAACGAGGGTGGGAGGCATGAAGGTGGTAGCTATGGAGATGCCTCTAATGATAGTGGTTGGACACAGGGAGAGGGACAAGGAAGAGGAAGGGGAAGAGGGAGAAGAGGAAGCCGAGGAGATGGCCAAGGACGTGGTCGTTGGAGTGGAAATAGAGATGCCTCGAGTGATGGTGGTTTGAGTCAGGGACAGGGACTAGAAAGAGGAAGGGGGAGAGGAAGCCAAAGTGATGGCCAAGGACGTGGTCGTTGGAGTGGAAATAGAGATGCCTCTAACGATAGTGGTTGGGGACCGAAACAGGGACAAGGTGATGGAAATGATAATTCTGGATGGAGTGTTTCTCATGAAAAGAATGCAGCTCCCTCTGGTGGTGGGAGTGGATGGGCAGGACCTGGTGGTTGGGGTGGAAATAGAGATGCCTCTAGTGATGGTGGTTGGAGACAGGGACAGGGACAAGAAAGAGGAAGGGGAAGAGGAAGGAGAGGAAGCCAAGGTGATGGCCAAGGACGTGGTCGTTGGAGTGGAAATAGAGACGCCTCCAACGATAGTGGTTGGGGACCGAAACAGGGACAAGGTGATGGAAATGATAATTCTGGATGGCGTGTTTCTCATGAGAAGAATGCAGCTCCCTCTGGTGGTGGGAGTGGATGGGCAGGACCTGGTGGTTGGGGTGGAAATAGAGATTCCTCTAATGGTGGTGGTTGGGGACCTAAACAGGGACAAGGTGATGGAAATGATAATTCTGGATGGAGTGTTGCTCATGAGAAGAAAGCAACTCCCACTGGTGGTGGGAGTGGATGGGCAGGGACTGGTGGTAAAAGTTGGTAACAAATCCTTAATACTAGTGATTCCAACTGATTGGTGCTTTTCCTTTCTAGAAAGGAATAGTATCTTGTTTGGGGTATAGGGTACTTCTTTTATACTTGGCTTCTCTGTACTTTCACAAACATGGCTAATATTTGCAGTCTAATGTGTACGTTAATTATCCACATCTAGATGCAAATTGTTACTATTTCCCTTAACATCAATCTTTCTCCCCTTTCTCATCAACTCAATTAAAAACATTATCAATTGCTGGTCGCGTCCTTTACTTTGGTGGGAATCATCTTCCACGTGAATGTTTGTTCCACGAATTGAAATGAATCATCAGGTTAGCAGCGAAGTTGTTACTATAATGAGATTTTGGTTCAGGCTATTTTCATTGCTGCTGAGATGGACTTGTGTTTTTATCAAGTTCATAATACTACTGAAAGTAATTTCTCTTTATTGTTGAATGAAATTTGTTTTTATTATCCGTGTTGGTTGGACCTTAAAAAAGTGATCTGTCTTCAAGATGCAAGTAAGGATGTATGTATTTTTGATTTTCATAGGTTAAATTACGATATATTAAATTTAATCAAGAACGGATACATTACTACTTATACACTTCATAGATAAGTTCATTCTGAATGAGCTTTTATGAGCTATATCTGTGTTCAAAAATCAGACTCAACAACACCGTATTTTACCGAGCTGATTAGGAAAAACTCAGACCATTGTTTGAATTCTTGGCAGAATGTTTGAAGTTGATTGTAGCTGATAATGAATTGGGAAATTTAACACAAGTCATAAAAAAGGGTAAGTATGTGGAGCTGGGACCTGCTGGTGGCCCAATTAGAATTCCTAAACTTTTACCAACCGGTAAGAATATTCATAGGTTTCTTGAGACAGTTGTGCTTGTGTTGTGGGGAACAGAAAATATTAAGACATGCTGCATCCCTTGGCTTAGGTCTTGTTGATGATTGGTGTGACTGTCCCAGTGGCGGATACCTTTGGTTTGGAAGGCTCACTAGGCATTTGACGAAATTACATTGCTCACTAACTTGTCCATATAACGTGCAAGTTGCCGTGGATAATTCTAATCAAAGTGAGGCAATGACAGTGGCTGCTACTAACTCAGGGTTATATATATCATGAGTGGAATGGAATAATGATACAAGAAAATCATTCAAATCCTCCCAGGTATCTTCTCTCCTCAAAATTTTCTCTCTTCCTCTAATTTTATACCCCTGGGTCCCTAATTTCCCCCAGTTTAGTGTTTCCTGCTTTTAAAAATTACCGCTATTTAAAACGTCATTTTTACTCGACTTCTATATTTTAAATTCAAATTTTTTGAGTTATGTATTTTATTTAATATATAATTCTAAATATTTTATCTTATAGTTTATACTTTTTTAAAATCTAAAAATTAATTATGTATGTCTATTTTTATAATTTAAATTTTTTAATATTTCTTTTAACTTGCTTCTTTTTCTTTTTAATTTTACCTTACTTAAATAATGTGTATGGAATACTTACTATTTAAAAGTGAATAATAATTTATTCATCAAAAAAGAATCGGGTTAGTATTTAGAGTGCATAAAATTATGAGGGGGAAGTTCACATTTTGAGTTACTTTGTCGATTATGAATGTTATTTTTTGAACTTTAATTTCATTTGGATTTGGTTAATGTTCCTTGTATTTGTGTTAATATTATGGGATGATGAATATATTATTGGCCATGACTCGAAAGATCATTAATGCATTTTTTTTCCTTCGATATATATATATATATATATATATATATATATATATATATATATATATATATATATATATATATATATAGAGCTTATCATTTTTCAAGCTGACTGAGACAATGTTATCTCCGGCTACTAAATCATAACTGTACAAAGATGAATCAATGGTGATAAAGGAAGAGAGAAAAAAAAAGAATCATAACCATTCAAAGGTAAATCAATTAATATAAAAAAATAAATACGTAATTTTGGGATGGTTGGAGATAACATTATCTCAAACAACTTGAGAAATATTTTTCTTATATATATATATGTGTGTGTGTGTGTGAATGATTCATTTACAAATTTTTTCTACAAATTATACTAAGTATAACCGGTCATACTTTTTTCTATAAATTACATTAAATATAACCGGGCATACACTCTTGAATGAAGTATGACCGATCAGATATAATATAATTAGTAAGAGTTTGTAAACAATATATATATATATATATATATATATATATATATATATATATATATATATATATATTGCTTCCGTAATTCAACCTCAAACTTCAAACCAATCACTTTTTAACCACCATCGGCCATCATCGGGTCATTAATATATTTATTGAATTCAAATGAACTTTCTTTTAGGTACAGAAATTATATGATATCATATTAGATAGATTAGACAAATGTTAATAAAATCGGATCCATATGGTCGGATGAATCCGGAAATCGATAAATTGATGATATAATCGATCCGGTTGAAGCAATGGACTGACCATGCATAAGAATCGGTGTGATTTGGCTGGTTTTTATGAGTATGAGTTTTTTTTTTTTTTTGGTAGATTAGTATAAATTATTTTTAAAATGAAGATAAGCTATCACAATTTATAAATTGGGGAAAGTACTTCTTATGTGATTGCAGAAGAGAAAAAATGCAGCAACACAGGATACGCGTCCGAATTCTGTTTTTTTTTTTGATAGAATCTGCACGTGTATCCTAGTGTTAAAAATTTGCTATAACTTTTCTCATCAACAATCACATGAGAAGCGACGGACCCTTGCTTCAGAGAAAATGAACGTATCTGGGGAAGAGCTACTTGCCATTGATGTCTTTGAGGTCAAGGATGTGATCCCAAGTTCAAAGTCATTATTGATTACATATCTATTTTTAGTAACTTTATCCATTTTTTTGTCAAATAAATATCTTTAATTTATAAAGAATCCGTTCCGGACAATCTTTATTTGAAGGAAAATTATTTGTCCTTTTAATTACTCTCACAAATAAATAAGATTCACATCTTTATTTTTTTGTCCACTTTCTTTCTTCCATTATTTATCTTTTTTTTTTACCACATAATTTTATATTCTTTAAAATTATATATATTTTTTTCTTATTTTAATTTTAATCATGTCTATTGGTTAGTTACAATTTATAATCCGTAAGCCGTGACGTTAGCAATAATGTTTTCATGTTGATTTGTCTATCTTATTCATATTTTCAATTTAGGGAAAAGTGTCTATACATTTAAATTACACAACTTACATCCTTTCACTCTCACAAAGAGGTGGGACCCACAACTTTATTTTTTTTGTCAACTCTCTCTCCTCCTTTATCTATCTCTTTCTCTCTCTTAAAATGACACAACTTTGCATCCTTCAAAATTATACACACTTTTCCCTCCAATTTATATCGAAATGGGAGAATCTTTATTTTAATTTTAGTTAATTATGTTTGTTATTTATAGCTTATAGTCCGTCACCTGTGACGTTAGCAATGTTGTTTTTTTTCATATTGATTTGTCTGTCTTATTCCGCTTAGGTTTTATCTATCACATGTTCGAGTGAACATGCATGTAGTAGTTTAAGTGCTGTTTTCCTTATTTGTCTTGTGTCAGCACTTTATTTATTATGTCTTCCTTAGGAAAGTATGTTCTCACTCCTCCCCCTACAGTGACTGTAACAGTAAGCAGAACTGTGCTATTTCTCTTTTGAGACTGTTTAGTTTCCTTATCTGTTCGTTTGTTGCATAAATCAGTATTGCTAAAGAAGAAAACAAATCTTGTTTTTCAAATTGGATGGTAAAGTTTAAGACTGGTTTTCCTACAAATTTAAGACTAATATAGTTAGTTACCTTGTGGAGGGTTAACATTGAAATAATAAAACTGCATATACCCTATCCTTACTTTACGCTGCTCGAATCGTAATAGTCGAATAATTAATAACTTACGGATGGTGGGTTTCATTTATATTGTTTCCTTTTTTTTTTTTTTTTTTTTCTCCCCGTTTTAATATGAAGGTGTTTGTGGTTTTCTGTTGCAGTTACTCCATCTGGGGTTAGGAAATGAGCTATTAAAGTATCATTGGTGAAATCTGTGGAGTGTTTGTGTCAACTGAGTGGGCCAAAGATGGGTTTTGAACCATTAATTTGGTACTGCCAGCCAGCAGCAAACAGTATTTGGGAAAAAGTAGTGGATAATGTTTTTGGGTCCTATACACCTTGTGCAATTGACACACTTGTTATCTCCATCTCCAATTTGGTTCTTATGGGCCTGTGCTTATATCGAATATGTCTTATCACTAGCAATGCCAAAGCTCAGAGGTTTCGTTTGAGTTCAAATTACTATAATTATGTTCTGGGAATGTTGGCTGGTTACTGTGCTGCTCAGCCTTTATGGAGATTGGTAACTGGAATTTCAGCCTTCAATCTGAATGGGGAAACTGGTTTTGCTCCTTTTGAGGTGGGTTTTTCATGGATACTCCAATTACTATAATTATATTCCCTTTGTGCCTGGAATAGTGGTAAAATTATTCATTTGTGACTGTTGAGATATATAGTCCCACATTGGTTGTATGTCCAACTAACGTGGAGTTTATAAGGTCTTGGGCACTCCCACCCTTAAAGTTAGCTTTTGGGGTGGTGTATCCCAAGGTTCTTTACATGGTATCAGAGCCTCGCCGTCCCCCATTTTTTCTTGTGGCGTTTCTTAGCATAGGTAGGCTGAGTCTGTTGCATTGTCCACTCTTCAAGCCCAATGGGCTCTCGTGTGAGGGAAAAAATTGGAGTTTATAAGGTCTTGGGCACTCCCATCCTTAGAGCTAGTTTTTGGGGTGGTGTATCCCGTGACTGAAAGGTAATGGGTTAGAATCCGAAAAACAGCCTCTTTACATTTGTGCAAATGTAAGACTGCATATAAGGATTGTCCTTACCCCATTTCATTAGTCAGGGTTTAACGGGGAGTGATTATTTTTATATTACCTTTGCATGAATATACAGTAGTTTTTGTCACTCAGTTGATATTTCATAATGGCTTTAGAGTAAAAATGCAAAAGAGAAATGTGTACAATTGGGCTGGAAGAGCAAATTAATCCCCTTCTGTTTCTGTGTTCTTGCAGATAACAGCTTTGATCATTGAAGCACTTACTTGGTTCTCAATGATAATTCTTATCCTCTTGGAAACCAAGGTTTATATCCGACAATTTAGATGGTTGGTGCGGTTTGGAGTTATCTATGTTTTGGTGGGAGATATTGTAATGCTTAACCTTCTTCTGTCAGTGAAAGATTACTGCAGCAGGTTAGCTTTTAATTTTAAGTTAATAGTGCATTCTATTTCACATTTTCTTTGTAATTATAACTTTTTTTTCCCCCATTTTTTAAGCAGTAATATATACAGTAAGCTGTGATTGCTTTAGCAGCATCATGTGTTTCTCCTGAAATAATTTATTTCAATGTGATGTAGATACAATATGAAATGTCTGTTAACAATAAGCCTGCTCACTTTATTGACAATAATAATAAAGGGTTCCTTTAGCTTATATCTTTTTAATATGCTGTTTCATGATTTTTTTTTCCCTTTAAATGTATTACTGAGATCATGTAAATATTTGGAATTTTGTCTAACTTAAATCTATAATGGGGTCTGAGAAGGATATTAAAATAATGAATGTAGGGCGCCAGCTTGAGATTTTTATGCATGGAAGAAAGTCAATTGAATTTGAATTTAAAATTAGATTTTTTTATTTTATTTTTTTTCAAAATATGAAAGCATATCGGTTATTTGTTAAAAGTTTATGACCTTCAGTGTATTATGGTTAGGATAAGCATCTGATTCCAGAGAAGAGGAAATGAATTTTGGACTTTCCATTCTTGATTGATGCTGGAATATATATTTTTCATGACAAAGGAGCTTCTGTATCAGCTGAATAATAAATTACAGCAGTTTTAGGTATCCTACTTCAATCATTATGATCACAAGATAGGTTCCACAATTAATGAAACTACAAGCATAGGGTGTATCAGTATTACTGAAACACTGGAAGTAGTCTTTTTTGCTAGAAAATGTTTATTTCTTCTGGCAGCAATTTCATATGCTTACATAATCAAAATTATTGCAAAATCTCTACTCAATCATTTAAATAACCCAAAAATTATCAAATTTAGCATGATTGTGGTGGATATGAAACTTTTGTTAAAGACAACAATTCATTTATATGATGATCCATATTCAACATAGTTATTAATGTAATGAGTGCATCTTCATGTGGTATCCATGCAGTAGCTTATATAAAGGTAAACCCGTTGGTGTATGCAGCACCATATTTATGCCTTTATTTCCTTTTTGCAGATCTGCCCTGTTTCTGTACATTAGCAGTGTTACCTGCCAGGTACATTTCTGATTTTCCCTTCTTTTAACGAAGTTCAATATTGCTATATCATTGAATCAGTCAGATGCATCACCATGAACTTATTGTGGCTACTTTTCTGATGTAGGTGTTATTTGGCACCTTACTTCTTGTTTACATGCCTAATTTGGTTCCCTATTCTGGCCATATAATAATGCCAACTGAGGAACCTGACAATGGTGTATATGAACCACTTTGTGGAGAAGATCAAGTTTGCCCTGAGATGTATGGCAATGTATTCTCTAGTGAGTAATCCCAGAACTGGACGTGTTTATAAGTCATAGTGTTATGATCCCATTTGCAAGGTATGGGACTTGAAGTCCCACATTGGTTGTATGGGCAACTAATATGGGGTTTATAAGGCCTTGGGTACTCTCACCCTTTGAGCTAGCTTTTGGGGCAGTGCATCGCAATGTTCTTATCAAATGGTCTCAAAGCTTTCCACTATATCTATTGGTTGCAATCGAGCGGCGTGGCTGGTGACACCGGCATTGCAGTGATTTTATAATTTCTTTCTCTGACTACAATTTCGAGTGTTTTTCCAAAGAAGGGCATAGATAGATTTCATTTGATATTTAGAATGATTTTGTTGTCAGTGAGACTCTACACTTGTTATTATTTTTCCTTTCCTGTGATTTTTCTTGATCACTGAAAGAGTGATAAAAAAAAAACAAAACAGAAAGTAACCAATTTTGTGGGTGTTGATTATTGTTAGAGAATAATATAAACCATTAAAAGGGCCCTCACCCAACAACTTAAGTTGTTGGGTTGAATTGGTTCTTTACAATTATCAACATTACAAATTTTGGGAAGAGGGAAGGAGTAGCATAAAACTGTGTGGCAACATAGGTTGTGTTTTTTGGTTTGTTGAATAACATGGAAAAGAATGTTTAAATCCATATGTTTCAATTACACAGCAAAGGCTCTGTTATATAGAGCAACTACAACAATTATATAAGACTAATATAACTGTGTGAGACTTCTTATCAATCTATTTTCAATACTTCTAATTTGTTGTTTTCCTTTTTAATGCTATTAGGCAGTCTCTATCCGTGTAACTTTATTTACTAATAATGCTTTATACATCCTTTGAAGGATTAAGTTTTGGATGGATAACTCCACTCATGCAACAAGGCTACAGAAAACCCATCACCGAGAAGGATGTTTGGAAGCTAGACAAATGGGATCATACAGAGACATTAAATGAAAAGTTTGCAATCTTTCTCCTTGCTAACTGTATGAAATTCATGTATATGTTATATGCATAATTTAAAGTACTTTTGGTTTCTGCAGATTCCAAAAATGTTGGATGTTAGAATTCCAAAACTCTAACCCTTGGCTTTTAAAAGCATTGAACAATAGCCTAGGAAAAAGGTGCATTTATCTTCCCTCTTAATTGTTTGATCGTTATTCTGACTCTTCAAGGTGGCCTTAGTAATACTGTAGTCTCCTTTTTTATTTGATTTGGCTTGAATGTTTGGTCAGGTTTTGGTGGGGAGGCATCTATAAGGTGAACTTTTGCCCCCCAGTTTTTTGATCTTTAACTTAACTGCTTCGTATGATCAGTAAACATTTTCACATTGCAAGTTGCTTCTGATTGCGGGTTGAAAGGATTATTTTCTCACTATAATTTATACCAAAATAAGATAATTTAAATTGATAAAATTAAAATTGCCGACCCCAACTAGTTTGGGATAAAGGTGTTATTGATGTTGATGTTGAAAATCAAAATTAGCTAAGCATGACAGTTATCATAGGAAATACTTATCATGTACAATGTACTTCTTAATGAAGCCAGACAATGTACAGAGCTACAGGATACTTTTACATTTTCTAGCAGCCAGTAATCTCATTAGAGTTCAACTTATCATCTACAAGAAATACATGCTCTATATATAGAATTGTATTCAATGCAAAGTATGAAAAAGTTGTACATGATAATAACATTGTTGAATTTTCTGGGTGCTGACTCCAATGAAACTTGGAAATTTTTAATAATCTTTGCAGATTGGTAATGATCTTTCTCAGTTTTTGGGGCCTATTTTGCTGAACCATCTCTTAAATGTAAGTTTATTTCTTCCTTACGTCAAATTGGATTTATGTGGAGATAGAAGATACAGAGTGCGAACAAGCACAATGATTATTGTGATAAATCCAAAAACACATGCACAACATGGAATAGACATGACGAATCAAAAAAATGGACACACAAGTAGGGGTGTTAACGAGCCCACTCGAGCCGAGCTTTGATCTTAAGAGGCTAAGCCTGTATTTAAATGTATCAGTCTTAAATATATCAGTCTGACCAAGCCTGTTACCTGTTATAAATATAACTATCGGCCTATGGCCTGACTTATTTACAAAAAATAAAAGCTTGGTTTAGCCTGTTTAAATAAAATAAGACAACAAAAATTTATCCAAACAGAATATACAATCAATAACACTAGTAATTCCATAAATATTCATAAATTCAATGTATATCCAAACAACTTAATATAGAACCAAAATCATTCAAAAAGTCTGTTTAACCAATAAAATGGGGTGAAATGGATTGAGGAGAAAGAGAGGGCTATTACAAGTAGTATAAAAATATATATATATATATACTAGGCCAGCCTGAGAGGCTTTAAGGCCGAGCTTTTGAATTGGAGCCTGAGGCCTTTTTATTAGACGAGCTTTTATACAAGTTCAAGCCTAGTGCCAACAACCAATTTTAAACATGTAAGCTCAGATCTTCACGAGCCGAGGCAAAGGCTCCTGATTTGTTTAGCACCCCTACACACAAGAATTAACATTTGTCAACTCACATGCCTATTAGTTTGGAGATCATATCATTCTCCACTGAAGAGAAAAATACCAACATGTTTGACAGATCATTTTATATCCAATGCTAGAGGACTGTCCCATTGAATATATATTCAGACTATAATCTAATTATGCAGAATAATCTATCTCATAAATTTATTCATTAGTCAATGTAGACTATATAGCGTTGTCACAGAGACTAAAAAAGGAAAAAAGTGATTGGGAAACCCAAGAATAATATGGGATATCACAAAAAATAATAAAATTAAAAAACAGAAAAGGAAACAATAGTATGTTTGAATAGGATTTTTTTTTTTTAAAAAAAAAAAACTGTTTTGAATATAAATTCTGAAAGTAGAAAAATAATTAAACTTGTTTGAATATGGTTAGATTCAAAGTTATAAAGAAGTTATATTTATTTATAAATTATTATTAATGAACTTTCATAATTACAAAATTATTATCATAAAATAATTTAAAATTTAAAAAATTAAATTTATTTATAAAAGTGTCATTAATGAATCCTCATAATTATAGAATTGTAATTGCAAAAATAATAATAATAAAATACATTTTTGAAAACATCTCTAGGTTGTTCTTTTTTAGTTTTAAAAACTAAAAAACAGTTATTGTTTTGGCCTTTAGGAGTTATTTTACTGACCAATCCTTTTGAAATAAGTTTTTTTTTTTTAATTCTAAAACCTAAAAAACTATTTTTAGAAATAGAAATCAAACAGACCAATTGACTCTAATCCCTATAAGTATGTATTTCTGAAATTCTAAGATTCTTTTACAACCGAATACATTTTCTATTTTTTTTTTTAAAGTTTTTGTGAATATCTAACATTAATCCAGCAGAAACTCATTGGATTTCTAAGTGGAAAATAAATAAATAGATACACACACAGAGGTATATATAATATAGTTTGTGCCCTTTTTTAAATGATAATTTTGTTGTTATGTTTACGATTTCAGTTTTACACGAATGTTTATGGCTTGTTCTAGCTCCATCATATTTTTTGACTCTTATTTTGAATGACAGTCAATGCAAAATGGAGATCCATCCTGGATTGGTTACATCTACGCCTTCTCCATATTTGTTGGAGTGGTATGGCTACTCTCTCTTATAATTTAAAGAGTTTTGGTCCAATTAACACAGGTTCTGGTGAACCTTGTAGAGTTAAATATAAATGAGGTTTTCCTTTTTGTTTCTTTCTTTCCCTGCTTTTTCTAGCTTTAGTTATACATACCAATAGATAAAACGTCAATATTATGGAACTAAATAATTTGTAGCAAGTTATTCTTCTCTAGTTGAGGTGCCTATAAGTGATCGACTAGATCAGGGTATTGGGTCAATGGGTTACTGGTTCAACCGCTTAAATTGAATTTATGAAAAGATATATAATAAATATAAAAATTGAAGTAATATGACAACCAAGGTAATTTGACTTGGTAGTTAACATATTGTAATATCCCCGTCTCGAACTGGTTCAATTAACATACATATGATATTTAAACATGCATTAGCAGAAGTTTTACTTAATCTTTTAACTCGATTAGCGGAAGTACGAGCTAACTTTTTTTCTTTTCTTTTCTTTTAATTCACATGATATATTGCAACACGTACATCTTTTCTTACTTGTTTATAACATACTTTCTTTCTTTCTTTTCATTCTATATTACATCCGTGATCAATGACCATAATCAAAGATCACATACCATCAGGATATAACCACAAGTGTCATTCCAGACGGAGTCTCAAATCGGACAGTGTTCCGTTTGTTTCTCGGATAAACGGGGATATAATCCCACTCTCATAATGTCCTGATAAGCACAAGCATCATAATATATCAAATATATATCACATATGACTATAAAATCCATCCATGGGCGCATGCAGACAAGGCTCCGTGCCTCTAAATCTAACAACATACAATAATCACATATTAGAATATACCTCATCTCATAATAATGCCTGAATTCTAAAATGTACATGCATAAAAAACAGAAAGCATATACAGCACATATACATGCCATATACATAACTTTGGATCAGACATCATGATCCCTAAATAAATAGAGCACAAATACAACCGTATATGCTCTCCAAAAATAACATCTATAATAAATAGTAGCCTCTGGCTACCCAAAACTCCATATCCTCATGCTAGTACCTCTAGCCACGGGTAGGGTCCTTGCCCCATGAGGGCTCTCCAGCTAACAGTGTACCTGAAATCATATCCCCAAGCGAGGTGAGAGACGAATCTCCAGTAAGCTCCAGGTTTATAGAGAACTCTCCATACCCTATACCAAACATCATATACATCATATATCATACTGTACTGAACATATCTCATATAACATCTCTGAAGTACGCAGTCATTCCCCAAGGATCTTTCTCCAAGTGAAAATCAACGCACTTATTCCCAAGGGTCTCTCCCCTACATGGAATATCTCATATCTCATTGGTGCACACCGTTATTCCCAAGGGTCTCTTCCCTACATGGAGTTGATGCACACCGATTCAATGGCCAAGAATCATTATACATATCACATAAAACATGCCATATCACATAATCATATAGCTCTATATGAATGCATCTATATCATATATCACATACTTATCATACAACCCGACCATAGTTTGTACACTATGGCGGAACACAAAGTAGGAGCGAACCCCTTAAACATAGAGCTTACCTCTTGAATCTGTTTAAATGGCCTACCCGAAATATGAGTTACCTAGCCTCATTTGATGTGGGATCCTCAACAAGACTCCTAGGCGCACCTAGAATAGGGAATCCACACAAATATCAGTAAAATAGTTCAAAGTCAAGTAATTAACCAGACACACCATTTATTGATTTCATCTTTTACTTATCAATTCTTATGCCAATATTATGTCATACACACAAGTCATAACCATTTTCTTTTAACTTAACCATATTAGACCATGGGTGGGTGGTTCTTTGTTCAACAGATCCCCACATAATTCCACACATTTACCTAGTCTTAGGATAGTCTCAAAAGGCCTTCAGAACACTCATTACTCCTCTTAGCACCTTAAAGCCTATTTTTCCCAATTTAAGGCAGAGTGCCCATTACAAAGGAGCTATAAGATTTCTCTTTATCTAGTGCCTAAACCCAAGCTTCCACACCTATATAAATTATTTTACGCATAAAAGTGTTCTCACTTTGCGAAATAGTATCTCCGAACATATACTTCATTTGAAAATGGCCAAAACTCATTTTAAGGCCATTCAAAGGAACTAACTTATTTTCTGTTGTCTTTCACCAAAGTGAAGGTTCACACACCTTAGAACATTATTCTACGCATAAAAGTGTGCTCGCTTGGAAAACATTAACTCTTAGCACATACCTCCTTTGAAAATGGCCAGATTCACATATAAGGCCCAAAGAAGGAACTTATTCATTTTTTCTTTTTATCTAACCCAAACAAAAGTTTAAATATCTAATCATATAGTCCTTAGACCGCATAAGTGCTCACTAGCATAAACAGTCACTCCTAAAACATACTTCCTTTGTAAATGGCTAAGAGGCACATAAAAGAAACCATGCCAATTTCACGATTCCAATGCTTTAGTCCATCAAATTCAAGCTTATCATATACATATAATCCACGATTCATTAACATATTCATGATTTCCCAAGGTTCCACAATTAAAGCACATAAGCCTCAAAATGACATTTTCACAACCAAGAAATTCTTTAACCATTTAACTCCTACACTCTCTTATACATACATACATATATTCCAAAGCCTACACACATGCTCAAAATCTCATTTTCATTTCAGACTCCTATTTTATTTACATAACTACCTACACAGTTCAAACTCTTAACATATATTCCTGCCCTACTCACAACTCAAAACTCCAAAGACAAGGCATAATTATTAAACCCTAACATGCTCTTAAACATTCAAGACTTGGGAATCAAAATTGGAACCATAGAAATAGATATTTCTTACCTCTAATCAACAATCCAAGGCCCAAAGATCATCCACCAAGCTTGGCTCATCAAAAACCCCACTTTCTTGACCTTGTGAATAGTGCCAGAAAAATGGAGAGGGGAGGAACTCTTCACACACTCAATTTCAACCCAAATCAAGTATTGGAATAGATTCCTTGGGTGTTCTACTATCAAAATCGTGTAATGTACTTTTGTATTTGGTTGCGTGAGGATAGAGAAATCAAGAGGAGAAAAACTTGAAAACCTAGCTCTAATGGAGAGGGAGGAGGTCGGCCAAGAGGAGAGAGAAGAGGAAGAAGGTGAGTGAATAGTGTTTCACTTAAGCCACTTGCTCTTATAAGACATGT
This sequence comes from Gastrolobium bilobum, assembly GCF_033153095.1. Classification (NCBI taxonomy): domain Eukaryota; kingdom Viridiplantae; phylum Streptophyta; class Magnoliopsida; order Fabales; family Fabaceae; genus Gastrolobium; species Gastrolobium bilobum. The sequence continues at coordinate 97,429 of NW_026896725.1, read as the reverse complement.
GGTCATTTAACAAATGTTTTCTTCTAAATTAAATTCACTTAACTTGACCCTGTATTCACTCAAAGCTACGGATATAATTTTATTTTTTCTAAGTTTATTTACATTCACTTATATTCCATAAGGAATATTTTAAGCTATTCATAGATAAATTCGGACACTGTTTCCAAAAACATGCACGGCGAATCACTAACAGTGCAATTTTGCATGCAAAACCGTAAAACTTCTCAACTGAATACTTTTGGTCTAAAAATGACTTGTATGGAATATATTGGACTTGAACATACTATTATTGAACTTTTTCAGATTTTTGGATTCTACTGGTTGCCTAAACGGCGATACAAAATACCCGGCAGAAACACGTTTTAGGAGATTTTCGCAAAAAGTGCTAGACTACACAATTTCCGTTCTAAACTCATATTTGGCATCAGAATTTTCAAATTAGGTCTCTAACATCATTCTGCTCATTTTCGAGCTCTATCGGTTACTACACAGCAGTGCAGAATACCCACCAGAAGTCACTGTTCATGACCTAGTAATGATTACAATCAAAACACTCGAAATCACGTTCTAAATCTAATTATGACATTTAAATCCTTAAATTAAATCTCTAACTAAGATATACCAGTTGGGGTCATTATACATTTCGCTTCCCTTTCCTTAGTTGCCAAGTTTGAATCCCAAGATTGCAGTGGTGAAACCACAATTTCCAAAAAATGGATCAAACTAGAAAACTAGTACTGGGTTTGCACCTGTTGAACCGGATTTAATATTGGTTAGGATGTGTTATTATGAGAATGTGAAGGTTGTAGTCCACGTAGAAATCTTATCATATCAATGTGTTACTCTTACCTTCTCATCCCAGCTTTTATTTTCATAAAAAAATAATTCATCCAAAATTCATATTTCTGCTCTTGTTTTTTCTGTAACAATCATTTTTCCCGTGTGAGAAACTAGGATTATCACCTTTGCTAAATAATTAACTATTAATATCTTTAAAGCATGAAGAATGATAGAAGAGTCTAAATTTTATTTTTCCACAATGGATAGAGTTTGTCTCTTATATCAACTATTTAATACTTTTGATAGCATTCAATGAAAATAAGAAAAGAACAATTAACAGATGGTTCTACTCTTTTCAGTCATTCGGTGTTCTATGTGAAGCACAGTATTTCCAGAATGTTATGCGAGTTGGTTTTCGGCTTAGATCAACTTTGGTATGCCATCTCTTTCTCTTAATTTATTTTATTATTTTATTTATCTACACATTTTATATGATGTGACCATGTCTAACTATAGGTGGCTGCTATATTTAGAAAATCTTTGAGGCTAACTCATGAAGGTCGAAAGCCATTCACAACTGGGAAGCTCATGAATATGATAACATCAGATGCCAATGCACTGCAGGTTCATTTTCTGCTTTATAATAAATACTTGTCTTTTGAGGCTAATTGATCAATGTAGTATAGTTTTATTTTTTTTCTTTTTTGAAAAAAATATTAAAATAATGTAATTTGAAATTATCTACCAAAGTGATATAATTTAATCATTTTCAATCACTTTTCATCGTGTGGACGCGTGTCACCACCATAGTCAGAAGAAGTCAAGTATATCACCATGATAAATAGTTTCCAAATTATATGATTTCAACAATTTTATTTAAAAAGAAAAAACTGTACTATTTTGGTCATTCTCCCCATTTTATTTAAATCTTTAGGGACTAATTTGATGACATCTTTCATGATTAAGGGACTAAATTGATAAAACTTTGCAATATTGAATGACTAACTTGATGACCAAAATCTTTCGAGAACTAAAATGAAAATAATGGGGTATATTGGATTGAGATTTTAAACGATCTTAATAGATTGTTTTAAAAATCTATTGGTTTTCAATTAAGATCTTATAGGATTGAAAAAAAGTCACGTGATATTCGATTATGATTTTAAAATATTAATTTAGAGTCTGTCCAAATACAATGGTATTCAATCAGGATTTTAAACAAAAGAAAAATAATCATGTGATATTCAAAAATCTGACGATTTTAGTGGATTTCATGAGATTTTTTACTGAGAAGTATAAATAGGATGCCTCTCTCACAATCTCTCCCCAACTCCTAGGATTTCTTGAGATTTGTCTATTTCCATGCTTCTTCTTCCTTTGGCGGGTTGACTCGCTCAAAACCGGGTTTCGCCATGGGAGTTTCGTCAAAGCTCAAAGCCTCAAATACAATAGAAGTTTTAGCGATTTTCATCACAAAACAACCAAACACAACAACCCAATAAGATTCTAGTCAAATCCATTTAAAAAATAGCAGATGTATAATTTCATTATATCTTTACAGCAGTACTGCTTGTTACAAAGCTTGCCAAGCAGCCCAACATTTCCATTGACTTGACCTTTAGTCTAGTTGATAAACCTGAGAGGCTCAGAATTGAGTTAGCTTTAGTGCTTAGAGTTGATTAGATTGAGTAAATGAAAAAAAAAAACTAACTAATAAAGCTTATCAACCTTAGCCAAATTAAAATTTTACTTATGATATCTGTATAATTTTATAATGAATCTTAAGTCAGAATTACAAATGATCATATATTGAAATTTTATTTTTATTCTTTTTTGGAATGTAGACAATGTTGCTATGTTATAAATTTCACTGATAACATTCCTTTACAATGTTCAATGTTCAGCAAATATGCCAACAACTTCATGGACTATGGTCAGCGCCATTCCGTATCATCATAGCTATGGTTCTCCTATACCAGCAACTAGGTGTTGCTTCCCTTATTGGATCAATAATGCTAGTTCTCATTCTCCCACTGCAGGCAAGTTTTGTCTTTGTTTTTATAACTTGCCCGCGTGTGCCTGTGCATGTGCGTATTTTTTTTTTCTTTTTTTGTTGTAGCATTACTTATACTTTTAAACCATTTTCTCTGTAGTTTTGTTTGATACAAGCTTAACATAACTTTATTGTTTTTCATACAATTGCCGATACCATATGTAATATCAAAATGATTCTTGTCTAGAATTACAAGGATTTACCAAAATTTTAATCTTTGTAGTTTCTAAGTCTATTGTTTAGTTTTCAGACGACCTTTTGATTATTTAGTATTATTAATTCATCAATTTTACTTTCTGAAAAACAAATATGTAAAGTGAGGAATGGACCCTGATGTTGAGATCTCTCTATTGTTTATAATAGAGAACAAAGATTATGTATATGCTGTAGTGCAAGAGTGTAGTGAAAATAAGTAATAATAAGGAAGCTACTAGTTGAACACTCACCCACAAGTTATGGCATATACATCACATTTACCAAGCTTGTTAATGTAGCTAATTTGAGACCTCTGAGAGACTAACTTGGCACATCCGCAAGATGGTCATTTGAGTTGACAAAACCAGGAGCAATGCACCCTAACAAGATCTCTCCTTTCCCATCAAATCCCTATAAATTCAACAGAGAGAATAATTTATTAAATTGTTTGCTCAATTCCAATTTGTTTGTTACAATACATTATGGTACTTATAATAATATGATGCCTATTGGTGATGAAGCCTAAATTCATTAATTTTAATAGAGTGCAAAATACTTGACAGTTTAGAATTTAGTCTAAGTTGAAACTGATGTATGCGGATCTTGTTCATTTTCTAAACAATAATTATTCTATTTTACTTTATATGTTTCTCTCTGATAAATAAATTAATAAATAATTTTTTTATTGTTTTTGACAACAGACTTTTGTGATTAGCAAAATGCGTAAACTGACAAAGCAAGGACTGCAACAGACCGACAAAAGGGTTGGCCTCATGGGTGAAATTCTTGCTGCCATGGATACTGTAAAGTAGGAACACTTAAAATATATATATATATATATATATATATATATATATACTTTAAAAATTTGACTACAGATTGTGTCTTAAGGGTGTTTGTGATATGCTGAATATGATTCAGATGTTATGCTTGGGAATCAAGCTTTCAATCCAGAGTTCAAAGCATACGAGATGAGGAGCTTTCATGGTTCCGCAAAGCACAGCTGCTATATGCTGTATGAGTCTTGACATGATTTTATAATTCAGTGTGTTCCCATATTGTTTCCATTATCCAGTTTCTGATTCATGGTGATGATTAATGGATTTGAGATTAACCATCTATCATGTGTTCTGTCTTAAGAGCAGTGGATTATTCATTTACAAAATTTGGAGCAACTACATAAAAGTATCATGGCCTATAAGGTCCATAATACAGTACATTCAAACTTAATATACATTAACCTATCAGGATAAAATTATTTTCAGGGAAATGGTTTCAAAATATGGCTTTCCGTGAGATAATAACTCTTTAGTGTTATGTTGCTTGATGTCCTTTGGTTAATAATTGTTAGAATATTAGATATGATATGATTAGATTTGATTAGATATGATTGGATTCTGTCTTATCCGTAAATAGTCTGACTGTATTCTGACTGTATTAGGATTAGGTTTGGATTAGGTTTGGGCCTTACACTTAAGCCCATTAGGGTCTCTATATATTGTAACTCCCTGACACAGATCAATACACAACGTATTCTCTTACACTTAACTTGGTATCAGAGCTATTTCGTTCTGGGAACCCTCGCTTCCGCTTAGAAATCTTGTTCTTCGCTTTAAAACCTAAGCCCACTGCTTAGGATTCATCTTTTCTTTGCCGTGCGTCCTTCCGGTAAGATATCAAAGGCTGTAAGTCCTCTCCAGGCATCTTCTGCACGTATCCACATCCCCAAACAGTCACCGGAGCACCATCAGCCACCGTCAGCCACTGTTCAGGCTGCCGGAGTACTTTTCCGGCGAGTTTTCAGTCTGGAACGAACGCGAACAGAACCCTCTCCTCCCGGCGACCTGCTCTGTGGAAGTCCGGCCACCATCGGAGTTGTCACGCGCTCTCACGCGCCTCCAGTCTTCTCTGCGCGTGGGCTTCACGCGCCACCTTCTGCCGGCGCGTGAGCACTATTCCGGCGGCTTTTTCCGGCCGGTCTTGGACAGAGAAGCTCGTCTTCTCCTCCTCTTTCTGGATCTGTGGTTGGTTCTTTGTGGGTCTGACTTTTTGTGCGCATCTCTTCTTGATTGGTGATCAGGTTCGTTTCTCTTTATTCGATTTGTATCTTTGTGATTTGATACTATGGCAGCAAACCCTCCAATTCATTCGGAGGTCAAGTCTCCATCTCCTCCTTTGAGAAATTCTCCCAATATCATCTCTACCAATATTGGGTCCATTACCTCTTCAAAATTGAAGGGATCTGTTAATTACAAGAACTGGGCCACCTCTGTTCGAGTTTGGTTCTTTGGACAAGGATATGGGAACCATCTCACAACTAAGTCTACTGATGTCCCTAAGGAGGACAAGTCTGATTGGGAAAAGATTGACAACCAGCTTCTGAGTATCCTCTGGCAATCCATTGATCCGATTGTCTTGGATATCTTTTATTCATTTCAAACTTGCACTGAAGTGTGGGAGGAAGCAAAAAACCTCTACACTAATGATGTTCAGCAACTCTATTTCATCATCTCTCAGTTTATGGAATTGAGCAAATCATCCGACATTCAGATTGAGACATATATTGGCAAGAGTCGCTCTTTGATGCAGGCATATTTGGATATGCTGCCTTACCCTACTGATGCTACTGCATATCGGAAACAGGTGGAACGTTTCTTTATGGTTGCCACACTTTCTGGCCTTCCCGAAGAATATGATAATGTTCGTGATACTATCTTGACTAGTGGGGAGCCTGATCTATCCATGACGTATCAGCGTCTTCTGAATTTGAATAAGAAATCAGCTCCTGCATCGACTTCTGTTGTTGATTCTATTGCTCTAGTTTCCCGTACTGATTTTCGCGGGCATATTGGAGGTGGACGTGGTCGTGGTAGAGGCCCAGGAGGCCGGGGCCCAGGAGGCCCAGGAGGACGTAGCCCAGGAGGTCGTGGCCCAGGAGGCCCAGGAGGTCCAGTCGGACGTGGTCAGCGACCTCGTTGTCATTACTGTCAGCAACTTGGTCATTATGAGGAACGCTGCTACACCAAGTATCCTCACATGCGACCTTCTTTTGCTGCTAATGTAGCTCAATCGGATACTGCTTCAAATGGTTCAGTCTCTCTCTCCTCTGAAGAATATGCAGCATTCCAGGCCCTTCTCAGGAAGTCCTCTCCTCAATCTCAGGCCTCTGCTTCAGAAACTGGTAATCCTGTTGCTTGTGTTTCTCATTCTGCATCACTTGGTCCTTGGATATTTGACTCAGGTGCTACTGATCACCTCTGTGGTAATAAAGAACTCTTTTCTTCCCTTACATATTCTAATAATTTACCCTCTTTTACTCTTGCTGATGGAACTAAGGCCCCCGTTCATGGGATTGGACAAATCTGTCCAACCTCCTCATTAACCTTGACATCTGTCTATTACATTCCTCACATCCCTTATAATTTAATATCGGTTAGTAAATTGATCAATTCTCTTAATTGTATTGTCACATTCTCAAACCATTCTGTTTCTGTGCAGGACCCGGGTACGGGGAAGATGATTGGAGTGGGCCGTGAGTCACGGGGTCTGTTCTACCTTGATGTGCCGAGTCCTTCAGTTGCTTGTTCTCTCACAGAGTCTCCACAGCTCATCCACAGTCGTCTCGGGCATCCTAGTCTTGCGAAATTGCAGAAGATGGTTCCTCTTTTATCCGGTCTTCAAACTTTAGATTGTCAGTCATGTCAGCAAGGAAAGCACATACACTCCCCCTTTGCTAATCGAGTCAATAAACGAGCTGATGCTCCTTTTTCAATTATTCATTCAGATGTTTGGGGTCCTAGTCGTAGTGTGTCTATTTTAGGTTTTCGGTATTTTGTCACCTTTATTGATGATTTCTCCCGTTGTACTTGGATTTATTTAATGAAAAACCGTTCTGAGTTGTTTTCTATTTATCAAAAGTTTTCTGCTGAAATTCATACTCAATTTGGTGCTTCTATTCATATTTTACGTAGTGATAATGCTAAGGAGTATGTTTCTGTTGACTTTTCTCACTTCTTAGCCACACAGGGTACTTTACACCAAACCACTTGTCCTCACACTCCACAACAAAATGGAGTAGCTGAACGTAAGAATAGACATCTCATTGAGATTGCCAGGACTCTTCTTATTCACATGCATGTTCCTCTTCACTTCTGGGCTGATGCAGTCCTTGCTTCTTGCTTTCTCATCAACCGCATGCCTTCATCTGTGCTTAATAATGATATTCCTCATAACTTATTGTTTCCAGATGTTCCTCTCTTTCCTCTATCCCCACATGTTTTTGGTTGTACCTGTTTTGTTCATGATCTCACTCCTGGTAAGGATAAGTTAACATCCAAAGCCTTTAAATGCATTTTTCTTGGTTATTCTCGTCTTCAAAAGGGTTATCGCTGTTACTCTCCTGACCTCTAGCGTTACTTAGTTTCCGCGGATGTCACCTTTTTTGATCAACAACCCTTTAATTCTATCCCATCTCCATTGTCACAGGTTGATCATGTTCTTCCTGTTCCTTTTCTTGACTTGTCTTTGCCAGATGCAGGTGCTTCTACTCCAGATAAGCCATCACCTATTGCTCCAGTACCTAAGGACCGTCCACTTCTCACTTATCAGCGTCGTAAGACAGTACCTCCAGTCGACTCGACCCCTGCTGACTCATTGCCCTCTGCAGTTGATTCTTCCCCTCCGGATCCTTCACCAGAGGCTCTTCCCATTGCTCAAAGAAAAGGTACACGTACTACTCGTAACCCTTATCCTCTTTATACCTTCTTGAGCTGTGATCGCCTTTCTCCTCCTCATTTCACCTTTGTTTCTAGTCTTTCTTCTATTTCTATTCCTAAGACCACAGGTGAAGCACTTTCCCATCCAGGATGGCGCCAAGCGATGCTTGATGAGATGACCGCACTTCATACCAATGGCACTTGGGACCTTGTTTCTGCTCCTCCAGAGAAGTCTATAGTTGGTTGTCGCTGGGTGTTTACTGTGAAAGTTGGACCTGATGGCCATGTTGATCGTCTCAAGGCACGCCTAGTTGCCAAGGGTTTTACTCAAATCTTTGGCCTTGATTATAGCGATACATTCTCTCCAGTCGCTAAGATGGCGTCCGTCCGCCTATTTCTTGCCCTTGCTGCTGTTCGTCACTGGCCACTCCTTCAACTTGACATCAAAAATGCCTTTCTTCATGGTGATTTACAAGAAGAAGTTTACATGGAGCAACCACCTGGTTTTGTTGCTCAGGGGGAGTCTGGGAAGGTATGTCGTCTTCGAAAATCCTTATATGGTCTCAAGCAGTCTCCTCGAGCATGGTTCAGTTGCTTCAGTTCTGCTGTACAGGCGTTTGGCCTAATTCGCAGTAAAGTTGACCATTCTGTATTCTATAGGATTACATCTCCTAACAAGTGCATCTATTTGTTAGTCTATGTTGATGACATCATCCTCACCGGAAGTGATCAAGACGGAATCCATCAGTTAAAACAACATTTATTCAGTGCATTTCAAACAAAGGACCTTGGGAAGCTGCGTTACTTCTTGGGAATTGAGGTGGCGCAATCTAGACAGGGCATTTCTATCTGTCAAAGGAAGTATGCCTTGGATATCCTAGAGGAGACTGGTATGTTGGGGTGTAAACCAGTTGATACACCCATGGATCCTAATGTTAAGTTATTGCCCAGACAGGGGGAGCCGTTATCTGATCCTGGACGTTATCGAAGGCTGATTGGGAAGCTCAATTATCTTACTGTGACTGGGCCAGATATTTCTTTCGCTGTCAGTACGGCCAGTCAGTTCCTTGATTCCCCTTGTGATTCACATTGGGATGCTGCTGTGAGGATCCTCCGATATATCAAAGGAGCACCAGGAAAAGGTTTGTTGTATTCGGATCAGGGAAATACAGAAATTTGTGGTTACTCAGATGCCGATTGGGCAGGATCACCCTCGGACAGACGCTCTACTTCTGGTTATTGTGTCTTCTTCGGAGGAAACTTAATCTCATGGAAAAGCAAGAAACAACCTGTTGTTTCCCGATCTAGTGCAGAAGCTGAGTATCGTGCAATGGCAAGTACTACCTGTGAGTTGATCTGGTTAAAGCAGTTGATTCGGGAGCTTCATCTTTGTGAACAGAAACAACCCATGACACTCATCTGTGATAATCAAGCTGCGCTACATATATCCTCTAATCCTGTTTTTCATGAGAGGACCAAACATATAGAGATTGATTGTCACTTCATTCGGGAAAAGATTCAGTCAGGAGAAATCAAGACAGCTTTTGTCAACTCGTCTAATCAACTAGCAGATGTTTTCACTAAAGCTCTTATAGGTCCTCGGGTTGAATACATTTGTAACAAGCTTGGTGCTCATAATATATACGCACCAGCTTGAGGGGGAGTGTTAGAATATTAGATATGATATGATTAGATTTGATTAGATATGATTGGATTCTGTCTTATCCGTAAATAGTCTGACTGTATTCTGACTGTATTAGGATTAGGTTTGGATTAGGTTTGGGCCTTACACTTAAGCCCATTAGGGTCTCTATATATTGTAACTCCCTGACACAGATCAATACACAACGTATTCTCTTACACTTAACTATAATATTAGTATTGTCTCTACATTTTTTATGGTCTTTGAGCTATGTCAAGGCTTAATGTGAAGGCATATATATGGCAGTGTTTCTTTAGCTTGATATATGTGGCAATGCATGCTATTAATGCCTACCTTTGGGGTTAATTCCAAGGATACTCTGTAATGATTCATGTGATTCCAGGCTTTCAATATCTTGTGATCTCACACAAAAATCATAGCTTGTTAACAAGCGTGACAAATTCTTTTGATAGATGAAGTATTTGTATTTAATGTCACATTCTCCCTGGACCCAAGACACTTGTATAAATGGTTTAAACATCAATTTATAGGGAACTTAATATCAGTTTTTATTACTTGGAAATATGTTCCTCTATCAGCATACAATTACTTATTTCTATATATGCATGTGCCACATAACTAAACAATTTCTTAGCAACTTGTATGACATGTGAAATTATCCTAGATTGTGAAAATTTGTAGTTATGTTCCTAACTACTTGTCTTCTTTTGCAGCTTAACACTTTTATACTAAACAGCATCCCAGTTCTTGTGACAGTGACCTCATTTGGAATGTTTACTTTACTTGGTGGAGAATTGACACCTGCAAGGGCATTTACCTCACTATCTCTGTTTGCAGTTTTGCGCTTTCCATTAAATATGCTTCCAAATTTACTTAGTCAGGTTATCATTGACCTCCACAATATTGATTTTTAACCGCTTCAAATTGTGATAAGCATTTACTTATTGATTTGAGGTCAAAATATGAGATTGCTTTTGTTGGAGATATTAAATCATTCCTGACTAGTTTTTTTTTTACAGGTAGCAAATGCAAATGTCTCGTTGCAACGATTAGAAGAACTGTTTTCGTCTGAGGAGCGAAATTTAAAACAAAATCCACCTATTGTACCTGGACTTCCAGCCATCTCAATTAAGAATGGAAACTTTTCATGGGATCCTAAGGTCATTTTTTCAATAATACTTGTGTGCACTGCCACTATTTTGGTAAAGTTGCCTTGATTATTTTTCAACTAACAGCAACACTATAGAAAAATTATAATAGCCAACATTTTAATTTCTAAGGTAGCATTTTACTATGTTATGCAGAATAATAATCAACATAAGGTTCCGGAATGCTGATCAATTAGCAGTTTCCAAGTTAAAACAAACTAATTTTATAAAAATACTAAATAGAACTATGTGGGAATATTTTACATGAAACTTTGATTAGTCTTCTCTTTTACTTTCACCCTCCCCGAGACTTGCAATATAAGCCAGGATCTAGGTCAAAAGGAATAATGATATTATTAAAACTCCTTGTAGGTCTTAGGAGACCATACTGTTGCTTTTGGTGAATGTGATGCTAATGAATGTGATGCTAATGTTAGGCAATATTCTTAAATTGAGGCATAAAAATTCAGTGATTTGTTTGTTCTGGTCCATTTTATTTATAGTTTGTGATATTAGTAATGCACACTTCACTTTATGTATGAAAAATCTATTCAATACACAGGCAGAGAAGCCAACATTATCAAATATCAATGTGGAAATACAAATCGGCAGCTTAGTAGCAATCATTGGTGGTACTGGAGAAGGGAAGACATCACTTATTTCAGCAATGATTGGAGAGCTACATCCCCTAGCTGATGGAAATGCTACAATCAGAGGCACTGTTGCTTATGTTCCTCAGATTTCATGGATTTACAATGCTACTGTGAGTTGCATCTTGTTTATGCTTCTATTTTAAAACTTATGTTTCATTCATATTAAATTTAAGGTGAACAAATGCTACCATTTACCATTCTGAATCACTTCTTTTCTCAGGTTCGTGAAAATGTATTATTTGGATCAAAATTCGAATATGAACGATATTGGAAGGCCATTGATGTCACTGCTTTGGAGCATGATCTCAACTTACTACCTGTAAGATTTTTCATAAAATTTAATCTTCATTATTGCTTCTCTAAACTAATATGAAAGCTTTTTATAATTTATTTCATTCATACCCTTTCAGGGACGTGATTTTACAGAGATTGGCGAAAGAGGAGTCAATATTAGTGGTGGACAAAAGCAAAGAGTTTCCTTAGCTAGGGCCGTATACTCAGATTCTGATGTGTACATATTTGATGATCCTTTAAGTGCTCTTGATGCTCATGTTGCTCAAGAGGTATCATTCTTATTCAGCTCTAAAAAATGTTATGATATAACTGCCATCTATAGAATGATGTACTTCAGTTCAGGTTGCTTCCATCCTTAATAAGTTTCATTGATTTAAATTGTCAATATGATGAGAAAGAATCATATCAAACTGATTCTTATTATTGAGAAATTGATTAAAGGTATGCATGCTCATGTGCTTCATCAGATTTTCCTTTCTCCTTTCTCCTTTCTCCTTTCAGATATCACCATTAATTGTTTACCATATAAAAATTTGAAAATAGCTATGATCATAGTACATATAGTCTGATTAGCAATGGCATTCAGGTTTTCAGGAACTGTATAAAGGAAGGGTTGAGAGGAAAAACCAGGGTTCTTGTGACCAACCAGCTACATTTTCTCCCTCAGGTGGATAAAATTATTCTGGTTAGTGATGGCATGATTAAAGAGCAAGGAACCTTTGAGGAGTTATCAGAAAATGGGATTCTATTTCAGAAACTAATGGAAAATGCAGGAAAAATGGAACAACAAGCTGTTAATAATGAAGATAGTGATAGTCATGACAAGGCTAACGTTTCACCCTCAAATAATGAGGCAAATGTAGTGTTACCAAATGATACAAGCTATGAAAAGAAGGGAAAATTAAGAAAATCAGTTCTTGTTAAGCAAGAAGAGCGGGAGACAGGTGCGGTTAGCTGGAAAGTTATAACGAGGTAAGATTGCCATGGAACCTAAGATATGGTTATTACAGGAATTATTTTTCCTCTATTGTTATTAAGAATGTATGAATAAAGTGAATTTGATTGCCAATTGGATATGATTGGGAACACAAGTATTCCCTCCATTAGAATGACAAAATGTTGATTTTTCTCTTTTCTTTCATGTCCTGGCTCTTTTCTTTGCAGCCTACAGAGGATTCCTGATCCTCTTGTTTTGTACCATTTCCTCTCTTATACATTTTTCTTTTATCCAAATAAATAAATAAAATAACTGACTAAAAAAGAAACTTTAAATATCATTGCTATTTTTTGTTAAAATGGGTACAAAGGGTTACAATATTTATACAGAAACAAATGGGTTTAAAGGAATAAATCCAAATCCTAAGAAATAAGGAAACGTAATCTGGCTACTAAAAGAAATAAATAATTAAATAATCTGACTAATAAAAGAAACAAATAATAACAAATCTTCCATATTTACAACAATAATAGCAGCTAGGTACTGTGTAGTTTAATTTACTTAAGGATGCTTCTGTGATGTTTGTATACAGTTATTTTTCTTTTCCTTTTGTGACCACTGCATTGCACTTTTTTCTGCTTGGACTTAATATAGATGTTCTAGTTTGGTTATGACTTGTTGTAATTGTAAATCCAAATTTACAGGTACAAATCTGCACTGGGAGGACTGTGGGTTGTTTCCCTCCTCTTTGCATGCTATACATTAACAGAAGTTCTTCGAATTTCAAGTAGCACATGGTTAAGTGTGTGGACTTCTAAAGATTCCACTTCAGATTATGACTCAGGATATTTTCTTTTCATCTATGCACTTTTCTCATTTGGACAGGTCATTATTCTGCAATGAGTTTCTATTTAACATTCATATCTCCAAGTTCTCACATGATTCCAAACTCCATTATTAACTTTCTACTTAGTATTCAGCATCTTCCACTTTACTTGCAAGGAATTAGCATTATTCAAGAAAATAATCATCCTTCAATAAGCTATCGAACTTACCAAAGAGTACCTTTCTGTGTTTTCTTCAATTATAGGACAAATGAAATGAATATTTTCCTTTGCTACATTCAGGTATCTGTGGCACTTGTAAATTCTTATTGGTTGATCACTTCAAGTCTTCGTGCTGCCAAAAGATTGCATGATGCAATGTTAGATAAAATCCTTCGTGCTCCAATGGTTTTCTTCCAAACTAATCCTGTTGGCCGCATAATTAATCGGTTTGCGAAAGACATGGGAGATATAGATACCACTGTTTTTAATTTGGCAAATATGTTTTTGGGACAAGTATGGCAACTACTTTCAACATTTGTTCTTATAGGCACTGTGAGCACAATATCCCTGTGGGCCATAATGCCACTTCTGATCTTCTTTTATGCAGCTTTTATATATTACCAGGTGAGTTCTATATCTTGTCCATAGTTTTAGAGAAGTTTCATATAGAAATGTTTTACATGCCATGTTCTTTTTATCTTCTTTTGCATTATGGATTCTCCAAAACTTTGGAGAAATGGAAATGCGGAAATGAAGATGTTTCTTTCTTAATTTTACAAAAAGATAGATGAACAGTAACTGAATAATGGGTAAGGAGATAATGTAAAGGACAATTCACACTGAGACTTAGGATTTTGTTTTGCTTTGGTCAAAGTTCAGGTTGGGAGCATCACTTTCAACTGGGGGCTGATCAGGATAAACCACAAATCAATTTGGCTATGAGATATTAGTATTCTGTTGTAGTACATACTTAGAGTTACAAAGGAAAACATTCACATTTCTATAGATTGAACTCCTTTTACTTCCACTGAAAAATTGCTTCATGATTCTTACCTTAAAATCTCAAAAATTCATAATTGAATAAATTAATACAGTTTTCACTTATGAGCTTAAGCTTCTGGGTTGAATTGACATTTTACAAGGTTTCAGAGCTCATAACTAAGTGGGCACGAGTTCGAATCTCACCACCCCCGTTTTCTAATGAAGTTATAAAAGTATCATCTTTAGAAGGGGTTTAAAGCCTTAATCCTGGACTCGTCCGGACAGGATTGCCTCCCGTGGAGGTTACCTATGGTTTATCCAAAAAAATAAAAAATATAAAAGTAAACATCATATTGAAAAAGGTTTTCAGTATATCGATATTGAAATAATTACATGAGGAATGAGGAGTATTTATACAAGAAAAAATAGCTAAGCATGACTCAGCTATGACTCACCAAACCTAATCACAGTCATAAGAATGACTCAGCTATGACTCACTAAACCTAATCACAATTAATTCTAATTAATTACAATTAATCCTAACTAATAGGAAATAAAAAACAATCAATCCTAATTAATCTTAATTATTCCTAATAAATAAAAACGGAAAAATATTTGAATTTGAATTCTGATTTTCTACACTCCCCCTCAAGTTGGGAGGTAAATGTTGATCATTCCCAACTTGCCAATCAAGTCTTCAAAGGCTGGCCGGTGTAGGCCCTTAGTGAGAATATCTGCAATCTGCTCTTTGGTAGGAATATACACCATACATACACTTCCATCATCTATTTTTTCTTTGATAAAGTGGCGATCAACCTCCACATGTTTTGTTTTGTCATGGTGAACTGGATTTTGAGCAATACTGACAGCAGCCTTATTATCACAATACACTCTGACAGGTGGGGAAAAAGAGATCTTCAATTCCTCAAGGAGTCTTCTTAACCAAATTCCTTCACAAATACCATGGGCTAGAGCCCGAAATTCTGCTTCTGCACTGCTCCGGGCAACAACTGTTTGTTTCTTACTTCTCCAGGTCACAAGATTTCCCCAAATATAGGTGCAATATCCTTAAGTGGATCTTCGGTCCAATGCAGAGCCAGCCCAATCTGCATCTGTATATATTTCAATCATCCTCTTGTGTCCCCTTTTAAAGAACAATCCTCGACCAGGGGTGTTTTTGAGGTACTTCAGAATTCTATAAACCGCACTCAGGTGTTTTTCCTTAGGAGAATGCATGAATTGACTAACCATGCTAACTGCAAATGCAATATCAGGCCGAGTGTGAGATAAGTAGATCAACTTCCCCACCAATCTCTGATACTGCTCTTTATCAACTTCTTTCCCATCTTCGATTCCCAATTTAATATTGGGTTCAACTGGAGTCTCTGCTGGCTTGCACCCAAGCATTCCTGTTTCTTGTAACAGGTCTAGAATATATTTCTTCTGAGTTAAAGAAATTCCTGCCTTACTTCGAGCAACTTCCATGCCTAGGAAATATTTGAGAGATCCAAGATCTTTCAGTTCAAACTGATTAGCTAAACATTTCTTCAAAGAGCTTATCTCCTCACAATCATTACCTGTGACAATTATGTCATCAACATAAACAATGAGAATAGCAATTTTATCACCATTAGAGTGTTTTAAAAATAAAGTGTGATCAGTCTGAGCTTGGAGGAATCCTCTTCCCTTAACAGCTTGAGTAAACTTCTCAAACCACTCTCTAGGAGATTGTTTAAGACCATAGAGAGACTTTTTCAACTTGCATACTGAATCGTCTCCTTTTTCAAAACCAGGTGGTGGATCCATATAAACTTCTTCATGTAGATCACCATTCAAGAAAGCATTCTTTACAGCTAATTGTTGCAAGGGCCAACCAAGATTTGCAGCAAGTGATAAAAGAACTCGGATAGTATTAAGCTTGGCAACAGGGGCAAATGTCTCTTGATAGTCTATCCCATGAGTTTGAGTGAATCCCTTAGCAACCAGTCTGGCCTTATACTTGTTGATGCTATTATCTGCATTAAACTTTATTGTGAACACCCACTTGCAACCTACTGTTTTCTTTCCTCTGGGTAATGCTACAGACTCCCAAGTTCCATTTTTGTTGAGTGCATCCATTTCTTCAAAGACTGCATTCCTCCATTTTGGATCATCAAGTGCTTCTTGGATATTTTTTTGTATTTTTGTACTGTCTAACATAGTGTTGAAAGCATGAAAACCTGGGGACAACTTTTCATATGTGATATGATGAGAAATAAGATGAGCAGTACAAGATCTAGTACCTTTTCGGAGAGCAATAGGCACATCTAGGTTGGCTGTATCAGTGTTGCTGGAACTAAGACTCGAGTCAGAATCCTGGCAGTCTAGAGGCTCCTGAGGTGATTCTCGCCTGCTGTAAAACTTTCCCCATTTCCCGGGAGGATCTCCATTATCTGACACATTAACTCCCCCTGTCTTTTGCATAATGACTCCCCCTGTCTCCAACGGCAAAGGCAAAACAACAGAATCATTTGGTTTCCAAGACTTATCTTCATCAACCCCAATAGACTCCCCCTGAAGAGAAGTCGAAGGAAAAAAAGATTGTCTCTCATCAAATGTGACATCCATAGAAACAAAGACCTTACGAAGTGAAGATGAGTAACACTTGTAGCCTTTTTGGTTAGGAGGATATCCTATGAAGACACATTTAATGGACTTAGGATCGAGCTTGGACCTTTGATGGGGAGGAACATGTACAAAAGCCACACAGCCAAACAACTTGTGAGGAAGGGAAGAATGAGCCCGGAAAGAAGGAAATGTGTGGGTAAGACAAGATAAAGGAGATTGAAAATTTAGGACACGAGAAGGCATCCGATTGATGAGGTATGCTGCAGTCAAGACAGCTTCCCCCCACAAATATTTAGGGACATGCATGGTAAACATAAGAGCTCGAGCAACTTCAAGGAGATGTCTATTTTTTCTTTCAGCCACCCCATTTTGTTGAGGGGTGTTAGGACAAGAACTTTGATGAAGAATACCATGCTGGTTGAGATAGTTTCCAAGAACAGAATTAAAATATTCAATACCATTGTCAATTCGAAGAATTTGGATAGAGGTCTGGAACTGAGTTTGAACCATAGCATGAAAGTTTTTAAAAATAGATGCAGCGTCAGACTTATCCTTTAGAAGGTATACCCAACATACCCTAGAGTGATCATCTATGAAAGTTATAAACCAACGAGCACCAAAGATATTTTTTCACGGGCTGGACCCCATATATCTCTATGAATCAAGGTAAATGGAGAAGAATCATGATGGACTCTAGGAGGATAAGAAACACGAGAATGTTTTGCAAGCTGACAAATATCACAAGAAAAAGAACTGGGATTTTTATTGATAAATAAGCTTGGGAAACTTCTGAAGATAAATGAAATTTGGGTGTCCTAACCGATGATGCCACAACAAAACATCATTACAATCATCAGACAAACATACCGAGTGGTTCACAAAATTTTTTCCTTCACAAGAATCTTTTTCTAAATAATAAAGCCCTTCTTCCTCTCTAGCACTGCCAATCATCAGCCCCGAGTCCTGTTCCTGGAAAACACAAGCATTGACAGAAAACTTGGCAACACAATTTAACTCAGACGTAAGTTTGCTGATAGAGATAAGGTTACAAGTAAGAGAGGGAACATGAAGGACTGAGTTCAAAGTAATGTGTTCAGAAAGTTTAATGGATCCTTTTCCAGCAATAGTAGAGAAGCTGCCATCTGTTGTTCTTATTCGTGATTGTTGATAGTAAGGGGTATAAGAACAAAATAAGGTTGCATTACCTGTCATATGATCTGAAGCCCCTAAATCAAGAATCCATCGACTACTATTATCAGCATGGAACGCTATACCTTGTTGAGCAACATTGCTGGATGGAAATTTACTTTCAATCAACATGGCTGCGTGTGGTAACGCGTAGGGCGAACGCTCCGTCCTTGCTCTAGCGCGTGGGGGCGCGTGGCTCAGCAGAATCCGATGGTCCTTCTTGAAACTTGTAGATCGGCTCCTTCTGTTTCGAATGGTGCGGATCTTGGTCGGAAATGTCGCGGGAAAAATTTTCCGACGGCTGCTGACGGTGGCTGACGGCGGTGGAAAGTTGGGATTTTGCCTTCTACAGTGATTGGTAGCCTTACTTTGCTCTTGGGACTTTGTAGGAAGGGAAAATAACCTTAATAATGGTTGGAGGTTGAGTTTTCCGGCGTTGTGCCGCCGGTTTGAAGGTGGTTGTGGTGGCTGAGTTTTCTCAGGACCAACCTGCTCTGATACCATATTGAAAAAGGTTTTCAGTATATCGATATTGAAATAATTACATGAGGAATGAGGAGTATTTATACAAGAAAAAATAGCTAAGCATGACTCAGTTATGACTCACCAAACCTAATCACAATCATAAGAATGACTCAGCTATGACTCACTAAACCTAATCACAATTAATTCTAATTAATTACAATTTGATGGTACCCACAAAGTTCTAAACAGGAAATTGAACGAAATGGTAAAAGATGGACTGAATTCAAACACTTATATTAATATTGCAGAAATATCAGACACTTCATCAGTGCCTCTTACAAACAGAATGTCCTATTTAACAATGGACTTAGCCGAATTACAATAGAAAATTAACATAAGATGCCATAAGAAATAACAAGAAAGATAACCCTTTCATCCAATTTCAGAGACATTGACCCAGCCTCAGCAATAGGACTCTCCATTCTTCATTCATGTAATTGCATGCCCCTCTCCAACGAACTCTCCTCGCTTTTATTCGCTTCCCACCTCTCTTCACGCTGCACGTTCTCCACTTCCTCTTGCCCATTCATAGCTTTCCACGTGGCATTGATATTAACCAACTTCTCCTCAATTCCCCTTAGTGCCTTGCTCTGGTGACTTCCCCTTTCTCTTTGGGCTTGGGCTTTCCCTCTTCTTTCATACACTATCTTATAAGGTTCCATGGCTATGAGCCCATCAATACCCCCTCCTTTCAGAAATACCTTGTCCTCAAGGGGAAAAGAAGGAAACTGTGCCTTCACTTCTGTCATCAATTCCCAAGAACTCTCACTCTCCGGAAGACCTTCCCATTGCATCAATAATTCAATTTGGCCATCCATCAACCTCCGCTGCTGTAAAACTGCAGCAGGATACACCTTCATTTCCAATTCCTCCGTCAAACAGTGAGGCAATTCCAAAACCGGAACATTGGGTTGTATAGCCCGTTTTAACTGTGAGACATGGAATGTTGGATGAACTTGAGAGTAAGATGGGAGATTCAATTGATAAGCAACGGGTCCTACCCGTTTGGTGATCTCAAAAGGGCCATAAAACTTGGGACTTAGCTTCTGATTTATCCTTCTGGCTAGAGAACGTAATTTGTAGGGTTGTATCTTCAAGAAAACCCAGTCCCCTTCATGAAACTCCACCTCACGTCGTTTTTTATTGGCTTGAACCTTCATTCTTGCTTGAGCATTACACAAGTTCACTTTTAAATCCTCTAAAATAGCATTTCTTGCCTGCAGCCATTGATCTACAGCCTCCACAGATGTGCTGCCCTCGCCCAAATGCAGAATATTGGGTGGATCTCTTCCATATAAAGCCTTAAAAGGGGTCATCTGAGTGCTTCTGTTATAAGATGAATTAAACCAGAATTCCGCCCAAGGTATCCACTTCATCCACCCCCTTGGGTGTCCATTGACAAAACATCTCAAATAAGTTTCCAGTGTCCTATTAACCACCTCCGTCTGCCCATCCGTTTGAGGATGGTAGGCAGAACTAAATCGCAATTTAGTGCCTGACAAACGAAACAATTCCTCCCAAAACTTGCTAACAAATACCCGGTCCCTATCTGATATGATAGAGCGTGGGAACCCATGTAATCGCACTATTTCCTTGACAAAAACAGCAGCTACATCTTGAGCAGTGAAAGGATGTTTCAAGGTCAAAAAATGAGCAAACTTGGTGAGCCTATCAACCACCACTAAGATAGTATCCATTCCCTTTGACTTAGGCAGTCCTCCGATGAAGTCCATAGCTATATCTTCCCATACTCGATCCGGTATAGGCAATGGTTGAAGGAGTCCAGCTGGTAAAAGACTATCATATTTCTGTTGTTGACAGGTACCACAAGCTCGGACAAAAGCTTTAATATCCTTCCGCATTCCCTTCCAAAAAAATACAGATGCAATTCTCTTGAATGTTCTTAGCTCCCCTGAATGACCACCCCACAGGGACGAATGGAGCTCCTCTAAAATAAACGGAATGCGTTTGGAGGCTTTCAGAATCACCAATCTGTTTTTGTACCACAAGCACCCACTCTTGACATGATACCCAGGATGGGGCTGCTTATCCACCAGCACTTCTAACATAATCTGGTGTGTGGCAGGGTCCTCTAACATTTCATCAGCAATGGACTGCAAATCAGGACTAGTAACCATGGTTAATTCCCTGCACTCCATAACTCGGGATAAGGCGTCCGCAGCCTTATTTTCACATCCTGGTTTGAATTGAATTTCAAAATCAAAACCCATTAACTTAGCCACCCATTTTTGTTGCCCCTCACACATGACCCTCTGTTCAGTGAGGTATTTAAGGCTCCTTTGATCTGTACGAACTATGAAATGGCGTCCCAAAAGGTAGTGACGCCATTTATGCACCGCAAACACTATTGCCTTCAACTCACGCTCATATACAGACAGATTTCGAGCATGCTCTGAAAATGCTTGACTCAAAAATGCCAATGGACGACCTTTTTGCATGAGTACTGCCCCCATCCCTATACCTGATGCATCTGTTTCTACAGTGAAGGTCTCCTCAAAATCAGGTAGTGCAAGAGTTGGTAGTTGAACCATGGCAGATTTCAAGTTGTCAAATGCTGCTTGTGCTTCTTCTCCCCGTACAAAATTATCCTTCTTGAGTAGATGTGTTAAAGGTCTAGCCATGTATCCATACTGCTTCACAAATCTCCTATAATAACCAGTTAAGCCTAAGAAGCCTCTTAAAGCTTTTAGATTCTTCGGTATAGGCCACTTGCTTACAGCCTCTAATTTCTTTGGATCAGCTGTAACACCTTCTGCCGATATCAAGTGACCCAAATATTCCAGCTGCTTCTGCCCGAAACGGCATTTTTTGAAATTAGCATGCAAATGGTGGTCCCTCAAAATTTCCAGTACCTTCCTCAGTTGTTCCACATGTTGTTCACTAGTGGTGCTGTACACTAGGATGTCATCAAAGAAGACTAACACAAACCTTCTTAAATACGGTTTAAAGATAGTATTCATTAAAGATTGAAAAGTTGAAGGTGCATTACTAAGCCCAAAGGGCATCACAAGGTACTCATAGTGACCCTCATGGGTGCAGAAAGCAGTCTTTTCCACATCCTCCTCTCGTACTCGAATCTGATTATAACCAGATTTGAGATCGAGTTTCGAAAATATTCCTGCCCCTCCCAGTTTGTCTAACAATTCATCAATCACAGGTATTGGAAACTTATCAGGTATTGTTACCTTGTTTAAAGCTCGATAGTCTGTGCAAAATCTTCAGCTCCCATCCTTCTTCTTTATCATAATCAAAGGACTGGAGTAAGGGCTGTTGCTGGGACGAATCATGCCTGTAGATAACATATCCTTCACATACTGTTCCATTTCTCCTTTTTGGTAGTGTGGGTACCTGTAGGGTCGTATATTAGGAATGAGAGCACCCTCTTGTAACAATATTCTATGATCACAGCCTCTCTTAGGTGGTACTTGAGTTAATGGAGCAAATACATCTTCAAATTCCTGTAATAACCCAGCCACGTTGTTGATTTCCAACGATAAGTTCTCCTCCTGATTCACGCAGTAAGCCAATTCCAAGTAAAAAGCTTCAGCCCCCTTCCTCCAAGAACGACCCAATCCCCTGTAAGAAGCTCCACTACATGAAAGAGACGGGTCTCCTAAGATCATGACCTCTCTCCCTTGCCAAGGAATTCTCAGCCTCCTCTCTTTGAAATTGGCATGTACCTCTCCCAATTCTTCCAACCATTGATAACCCAAAATCAAATCCACCCCTTTCAAGTCAAACACATAAAAATCTTAAATGATCACCAAATTAGGTAACTCCAGTTTCAGCCCCTTACAATACCCTGAGCTCTTTACCTGATGACCATCCCCAACTGCTACAGTAGACTGTTGGTTTGTATCCACCTGAAGACCCAACCTCTCAGCTATCCCCGTTGCCAGGAAATTATGCGAGGCTCCAGTATCCACCAACACAACTACCTTTTGATTACCCACCTTTCCCCATAACTTCAAGGATTTGTTCGAAGTCAACCCTACAACGCTATGTATGCCCAGTTGTAACGTTTCATCTGCTGCCACCGTATGCATCTCTCGTTCCACCTCTTCCTCTTCGAGCTCTTCCCCACCCTCGGCCAAGATCATCACATGCAAATGAGGATTCTGACATGTATGACCTGGTGAATATGGTGCGTCACATCGAAAACACAGATTCTTCAACCGGTGGTCCTCCCATTCCTCAGGTGATAGCCTTCGAAAACGGGATCCTCGGCGTCCCCCGTTGCCTACTGTCGAACCACCATAACTGGTAGCTACCCCTCCATCCCTTGCCACCCCCGAAGTTTGGTTCTCAGATCCCTTAGGGTTCACTCCCCCTCCACTTCCACTTGACGATGGACTCGTTGGGTCAATTGGGACCCCATTTCTTTATTGATTAATATTGGGCCCAAACTTGCCAAATGTGTTATTAGATTGAGGCCCATTTCGTGGGTTAGCCAAAGCAGGCCTTCCCATGTGCGTGTACTGATTGCTGAATCCCGATCCGGTTCGGCCCACCACCACCTTGGCTTGGCCCAACACCGTCTCCTTCTCCTCAATCCTCTGCGCTAACTTCATCAACTGAGCCAAATCATTCGGAGCGTGAACTCTGACCTCCGCCTTAATGGTCTCCTGTAAACCAGTTACAAATGTCGCCTGCATCATGGCCTCATCTGCGTGTTGCAGTGGTGCGGACAAGACTTCGAAATTTTCTCGATACTCAGCCACGGAACTACTCTGTTTCAGACTCATGAGTGCTTCATATGGATTTCCCCCATTAGAGGTGAGAAACCTCTCTAAAATGGCCGTCCGGAACATATTCCAGTCTACCAAGGGGTTTCGTGGTTCCCACCACTGGAACCAGCTCAACGCCTTCCCCTCCAAACAAATAGAAGCTGTCTCGACCTGCTCCTCGACCGGAATTCGATTGACTCGGAAGTAACGTTCCGCTCTAAATATCCAGCCGTAAAGATCTTCTCCGGCGAAGTACGGTACCTCCACCCTTCGCATTCTTTCCTCGTCCCTCACCGTGTTCATGTTATTTCCCACCCGATTCCCACTGTTTCCTTCACTGTTAGCGTTTGGCGGTCTCTCCGTCTCATTATTTTCTGCTCTGATCATGAAGTTCTCAGCTCGCGCCATGAATGCCATTACAGCATCACGGAGGTGCAAAATATTAGCATCCAATCCTTCCATCCTTGCTTCGATTCTCGCCGTTCTCCTTTCTACCTCATCTACTCTATTTTCCATTCTTGTATTAACCATTAATTGCTTCCAAGGATTCGTGAAAGCTTTGATACCAAATTGATGGTACCGACAAAGTTCTAAACAGGAAATTGAACGAAATGGTAAAAGATGGACTGAATTCAAACACTTATATTAATATTGCAGAAATATCAGACACTTCATCAGTGCCTCTTACAAACAGAATGTCCTATTTAACAATGGACTTAGCCGAATTACAATAGAAAATTAACATAAGATGCCATAAGAAATACCAAGAAAGATAACCGTTTCATCCAATTACAGAGACAATGACCCAGCCTCAGCAATAGGACTCTCCATTCTTCATTCATGTAATTGCATGCCCCTCTCCAACGAACTCTCCTCGCTTTTATTCGCTTCCCACCTCTCTTCACGCTGCACGTTCTCCACTTCCTCTTGCCCATTCATAGCTTTCCACGTGGCATTGATATTAACCAACTTCTCCTCAATTCCCCTTAGTGCCTTGCTCTGGTGACTTCCCCTTTCTCTTTGGGCTTGGGCTTTCCCTCTTCTTTCATACACTATCTTATAAGGTTCCATGGCTATGAGCCCATCACAATTAATCCTAACTTATAGGAAATAAAAAACAATCAATCCTAATTAATCTTAATTATTCCTAATAAATAAAAACGGAAAAATATTTGAATTTGAATTCTGATTTTCTACACATCAGCAAAAAGGTAAAACAAAAAAATGGATGTGTATTATCTATGTTCCCATCCCATAGGCTCTTTTGTGAGGGTGTGTGTTAGAGATATTAATATAAAATCATTAATCTGGTGATGGTCATCATTTACATGTTCAAGCTTTTGGGTACAGTTGGCATTTTACAATAACATTATCCAAGCTAGTCTCCTTGTCTGATTCTGTTGAGATATATAAAATCATTAATGTAGTCTCACCCAACAGCTTAAGCTTTTGGGTTGAATTGGTTCTTTACATGGTATCAGAGCCTCGGTGTACCGGGTTCGATCCTCACCGCCCCCCACTTTCTTTCTAGTGGAATTTCTTTCTTCGCATAGGTAGGTCGGCCTGTGCATTGTCCACTCTTCAAGCCCAATGCGCTCTCGTATGAGGGGGCGTGTTGAGATATATAAAATCATTAATGTAACCTCACCCAACAGCTTAAGCTTTTGGGTTGAATTGATTCTTTACAGATTCATAACCCAAGTAACTAAATCTTAAATCTAATCATTTTTTCTAGCAGGAATAGTTAATCTTCAAAGCTGCATATGCTCACCACTTCTTACTCTTTTTTATGCCTCTGTAAATATTGTTTTTCTTTGTGTTAATAATTTTTAAACATCTGCTATTAACTTCTAAACTATTAAAGAAAAGTCAATCAATGAGGAATATCAAGTTAGTTCAAAGCAAAGTATAAGTAATTAACAAGCATAGAAGATTATAAGTTAGTCAAAATGGTGTTCAAGTGAAGATGTGCCAATAAAAAACATCTGTCTGGAAAGAAAGATATGCAGAACTTATTATTTTTGAATTGACACAAAGTGGTGATTGCTTGAGGAATTGATTTTTCCTTATTAACATCATGCCTGACAGAGCACGGCTCGAGAGGTGAAGCGTTTGGATTCAATTACAAGATCTCCAGTTTATGCACATTTTGGAGAAGCACTGAATGGTTTGTCTAGCATTCGGGCTTACAAAGCATATGACAGGATGGCACACATTAATGGAAAATTCATGGACAACAATATCAGATTTACCCTTGTGAATATTAGCTCAAACCGTTGGCTCACCATAAGGTTAGAATCATTAGGAGGCCTCATGATTTGGTTGATAGCAACATTTGCTGTCTTGCAGAATGCAAGAGCTGAAAATCAAGCAATGTTTGCATCTACAATGGGTCTACTTCTCAGTTATACTTTAAACATAACAAATCTCTTGAGTGGTGTACTAAGACAAGCAAGTAGAGCTGAAATCAGTTTAAATGCTGTTGAGCGCGTTGACACATATATAGAGTTAGAAACTGAGGCTTCAGGTATAATTGAGACAAACCGTCCACCACCAGGATGGCCAACATCAGGATCAATTGAGTTTGAGAATGTTGTTCTTAGGTATAGGCCTGAACTTCCTCCAGTTTTGCATGGATTGTCCTTTACAGTGCCTCCAACTAAGAAGGTAGGAGTAGTTGGAAGAACTGGTGCTGGAAAGTCTAGCATGCTTAATGCTTTATTCCGGATTGTGGAACTGACAAGAGGAAGAATCAGTATTGATGGTTGTGATATTTCTATGATTGGACTAGCAGATTTGCGAAGTGTTCTTACTATCATACCACAATCCCCAGTTCTTTTCTCAGGTATGCACCATAACAAGAAATCTTGTTCTATGCCATATTTAGATAATCAAACATGAATTTAGTTTTAATCCACTGTCAGTATGGTTTAAAATGGTGATCAAAGTGATTGTTCTCGTAAAATAAAAACACTTAATTGATTGGATAATAGTGTAAAAAATCATTGACAGTGGATCAAAATGAAATCCATGAAGTATTTCTATTCTGACTCCTCAATAATCCTGGTTGTTGTTTTATTTCATAGGGAGGAAAAATAAAAACTTGAAACAATGGATTATTGTTCATTTTGAGACCTGCAAGTTAATCTTCCGTGATTTAGAATTAGAATTTGAAGAATTGTATGCATTAGCAAACTGTCTCAGTTAGACAATGTTATATGGGAGTTCTATCATCATGAATACAGTAATCTCTTTCTTGGCCATATAAGTATACAGGGATCATGAACATTATTGTAGTATTTTAAATTTTCATTTAGTTGTATATAAACATTGTCCATTAACTTCAATTAAACTTTTCTGTTCTAAAATATCATTATTCTTTCTCTTAGGAACTGTTCGTTTCAATCTTGATCCATTTAATGAACACAATGATACTGACCTATGGGAAGCTTTAGAAAGGGCGCATTTGAAGGATGTAATAAGAAGAAATCCATTTGGTCTAGATGCTCAGGTACACAGATTATTGTATAATTTTAGTCATTGAAGTTGCTCAAAATAATTGGAAGTATCAAAAATGCAATCTTCTTTTTTCAAATTTTCAACAACATATATCTGTAAAATAAATCCATAATCATTAATGCCAGTAATTGATTCTATTTTGCCTTTGGGATAGGAAGTATCCATAAAGCTTTTTTATTTCTTTTTCATCATCTTGAAAACATGGTTTAAAGTCAGTACAGTGTTATAAATAGTTACAGTTAGTAACATATGTACAATGTACACTGGTAAAATAATTCTACGCAGTCTTATCCTTATATTTTTCTAGAAAGAGATTAATTCTTGGATTCGAACAAAAGGTCACTAAAGAACAGTTTTACTGCTTCCATAATATATAATAAAATAATTTTATTCACAATTTTATCCATACTTTATTAATCTCGTAGAAATGAAACATAAGTTGATTTATGGCATTTAAACATGTTGTTGTACATATAATAATAGTAGCCGAAACTTTGCGAGGTAAATTTTATTCAAAGCTCAATTGTACAGATGTTGCAAATATATGATAGCTAGGTTTGTTACGGAAATTAGAGTTACTGAATTGATTTTTTTTCTTAGAGTGTTTTTGAATTTTCAATTGAAAATAAGAAATTATGACAAGGTGATTTTTGTACTGGATTAAGGTCTCAGAGGGAGGAGACAATTTCAGTGTTGGACAGAGGCAACTATTAAGTCTAGCTAGAGCATTGCTACGAAGATCAAAGGTTCTAGTCCTGGATGAAGCTACTGCTGCTGTAGATGTTAGAACAGATGCCCTTATACAGAAAACTATCCGACAAGAATTTCAGTCCTGCACAATGATCATCATTGCTCACAGACTTAATACAGTTATTGACTGCGATCAGATTCTGTTACTTGATGCCGGCGAGGTATATCTGTCATGAACCAACTATTCTAAAAGTTCAATTTTTTGGATGAAAACACGTGAATAATTTATATTATATCTATAACATGTCACCTCATGCAAGAGCCCTTTAAACTTGAATTGTGGATAAATGTATCAGCCTACCTACCTTATACATAAATTCAATTTGTTTCTTATTAGAAAGATAGCAATGGCTAACCCTGATACCATGTTATGAAACAACTATCTTAAAAGTTTAAGTTATTAGGTGAATATACACGAATAATTTTATATTACATCTCAAACAATATCCAAGTAGCATGAATTACAAATATTTAATTCCTATCTGCAGCAGGTATCATGGTTCTAAAAGAACATAAAGGACAAATTAGAAATTGAGGGGGAATTTTTTTTTTTTTTTAACCTTTTCAATATATTTGTGATTTAAATTCAACATTGATGATTTAATATGAAGATTCATCTTTTTCCTCTATGCTTTTTAGGTTATTGAATACAGTTCACCAGAGGAACTCTTACTAGATGAAGGAACTGCATTCTACAAGATGGTTCAAAGTACTGGACCTGAAAATGCTAAGTATTTATGTAGCCTAGTATTTGGAAGAACAGGGAACAATTCTAATGAATATAACAAGGGGCTGGAAAGCCATATGAGACAATTAGCCTCTTCTCACTGGGCTGCTGCTACCCAGTTTGCAATGGCAAGTACCCTTTCTTCATTACACCATCATCTTCAAAGTCCAAGTACAAAAGACAATAAAGATATCCTTCATAAAACAAGGGATGCGGTGACAACACTGCAAGAAGTTTTAGTGGGGAAGCATGATGAAGCCATAGAAGAGACACTGACTAAACAACATGTTCCTACAGATAGATGGTGGTCTACTCTCTATAAAGTTGTTGAAGGTAAACATAATAATGATATCTGATCTGTGGTTTTCATTGGCAAGTTCTCATGTTTCCTTCTTAAGTCATGGAATTTCTGAATTAAGACAATCACTTAAACTATGTAGCACAAATATTATATATTTTCAGTTTCACACACAAGAACAGTATTTGTTGGTACAATAGTTTAGGTTTGTTAATCCATCCAATGCAAAATCTCAAACATTTCACCTATTTAATTCTTTTTGCAAATGATTTACCAATCTAATGCAAAAAGATGCGCATACTCACAATGAACATTACGTCACCCACGCCCCCCGCGCACAACTTGTGCAAAAATCAGGGCACGTTTATCACGTGTCACGCTTTGCGACAAGTTCAAGTCGTGCATGCTTCCATGCATGTCTCGCAAAATGGGACACATAATAGACGCACATTGGCTTTTGCACAAGTCGTGCATAGGGTGATGCGCGGTTTAACGCACACACTCCAATACTCGTTTGACTCCTGTTTGATTGGTAACTAGTTTGCCAAAAGAATTAAATTGGTGAAATGTTTGGGATTTTACATTGGATGAGTCAAAAAGCCTAACAGTTTATCCATCAAACCAGTTCAAAATGTGAAGCAATTGCTGTAATCATAAAGTTCAAGGGTCCGTCGCTTCTCATGTGACTGCTGATAAGAAAAGTTGCAGCGAATTTTTAACACTAGGATACACGTGCGGATCCTAGGATACACGTGCGGATTCTAACAAAAACAAAAAAACAAAAAAAAACCAGGATTCGGACGCGTACCCTGTGTTGCTGCAAGTTTCCCCTTCTGCAGTCACATAAGAAGTACTTTCCCCAAAGTTCAATACCTAAAATCTATACTGTTAGAAGTTTAACAGTAATGTTTCTGCAACTAATTATCCTTTTACTTTATTAAATATCCCTATTTTGACGTATTATTATAGTTGAGTTATACCTATTGGTTTGTAAAAAACCTACTACGTCTGCATCTGCGTTTGCTGATTCTAAATTATTCCATCAGGTCTTGCAATCTTGATCAGGTTGCCTCCGGACAACAGTCAACAATTGGAACTTGATTTTGAAGGAAGATCCTTCGACTAACGTAATCTTGAAGAGTAGAGAGGGGTATATGCAACCAAATCTCAGAGGAGTTGTTGCAACCACAAGATTCTGTAGAATTTTTTCCCCTCTTTGTTATTCTAGTTTCCTTTTATATTTTTTAAGTATTTTCTTTCTATTAAATCATTTGGGTTCATTGATCACCAACCCCAATTAGTGTGAATCATCGATCACCAACCGGCAACCCGAATTAGTTTGAGATATTGGTCTTTTTTATATTGATTTTGCTTCTGTCAAAATTTTCTAACTACATAGCGTTACTCGTCTTATTATAATAGTAAGATAGAAAAGGTTAACTAAATTGGACTATTTTATTATTTGTCAACTTCGAACACTTGTTAAGGCATGATTTTCTTAATATAGTGTAATTAATGTATCCCTTTAACGAAATATCCACCAAATTTAACCTTGCTAAATGTTAGTTGTAATTTTTACATGAATTAATAGGATATTTTCTGTATTACTGGGCTGTATATGACTTAAGTTACAGGAGAAAAGGCCCAAGATTATACAGAATTGGCCCATTAAGGTGTTTTAGTTGGTTAATGGCAAAATTGTGATTTTTTTTTTTTTTTTTCTGTCATGTCATCACAAGAAAGCACTAGGTGGGGGCAGGGAGCTGAAGTGGCAGACTTATGGAGTGTTGGTTGGAGAATATCTTTAGTGCTGCATCTTCCACTCACAATGTGACATGTATTTTATTTTTATTAAATCATTAATAAATAATATTTTAAAATCAGGTTAGAAAGTGATTTGATAAAAATTTGATGCATCGTTAGCACTAAAGAAATTTTCCGTTGGATGTGGACAAATCTGATGAACAACATCACTTGGAAAACTTTTTGAAATTAGTTTAAGGGAATAAATATTCTTATGTTACAGGACAATCGTATCCTCTTGGTATAGACACATTTCATTGATGGGTCTTATAAATTTTTTTTCTCTCTTTTAAATTCTTCTCGGCGGGGTTATTATTCTCTAGTAACTGGGGGGGCGTTTGGTAGAGTAGAAATTTTTTTTTACCAAGGAAGTGAGTTTGGTGGGAAAGTTTAAAAAAAGTTACTTGATTGAGCAAAATATTACCGGAAAAATTGAGTTAAATTTTCAAAATTTATATTTGGTTAAAAGTAAAATATTGATGGGAAAATGATTTAAAATTACCAAAAGAACCCTTTGATTTAATGGTGGTGGTCCCACAGGGGCATAGTTGCAGTTAGATTCAGTCTCCGTATGCTTTTCTACCCTTTGCATCAATAGACTATAGACATCACCACACACAATGCACACACACGAGGGAAAATCGCATCTCTCTGTTATTGCCTTTGGACATGAACGACACTCTCAATCTCTTGTTCATTCCCAAACCTCGTTGTTTTGTAGAAAGTGAAAGCACCGTTCCTTTTTATATGACTGATTCTGAGAAGAAGAAAAAAAGAAAAAGAAAAGGTAAAAGCTTTTCTTAGCTTGAACAAAATATGATCCCCTTCCTGTAAGATTTCCACTTCCTTTCTACCCTTCTTTTTTGGCGCCCCTTTTCGTTGTTGTGATGCTTCTTCTAGCTTTTTAAGTCATTCTCTGAGTAAAGGTGGTCGCTTTTCATTGTTGTTCTATTTTTTTCATCTGAGTAAAGGTGTTTAATTGTTGTGATGAAGAGGGTATTTTTGTCAACTTTGTCATCCTCCTTATTCCATTAGCCTGGGCATCTTCCAATACCACCTTGGAAGTGGTAATGTGAAACCGTGTTTTTGGTCCTAGATTGAACACAATTGTAAAACTCTGGGCAAGAACGTTTCCTATCAAAAAAATTCAAAGTCTTCTACCAAACAAAGAGAACATAAAAGTCCAATCTCATATGCATGGCTATCTGGAAAAAAAACCCTCTACCAAACATTACCTTAGTTTAAATAGGGACTTAAGTTAATTTTAAGTAGTTCTAAAGTTTTTAGTTTTTTTATCCAAGCTTTTATGAGTTGTTCTAAGGAGCACGTGTAAAAGACTTGTTGGAGGGATCCAAGAAGCTGCAAAGTTTCAATTTTCAATTTGTACTTTTTACTAGGCTTTGAATTTGTGAACACTGTATTCGAATATCTGGTCTGTACCCTTTTACTCTTCTGAACTTGAATTTGGTTAAGCAATGTCAGTGTATTTTCATGTTCCGAGTTTATTTGTTGAAGTTAATGCAATCATGTATTTCTAAATCTTTTTCTGAAATCTGGATGATTTGGTTGATACTCAGTACTTAGAATTACTTGTACAGCTCAATTCTTGATTTTTAGTTAGCAATTTCTTGTCGTCCAAGGCAGTGGAAATTGTCTTGGAACTACTTTACATGACTCTTGATTGAAAAATGAAGATGCATTGTGCTGTTAATTCAAAGCTTTAGAATTAGGAATAATTTGAAATGGAGGAGAGATTTTACACATACGAATTAGATTTAATATCTGCAAACAAGATTGAATCTATTTGATTCTAGGTTTGAAAAAATTCCAGAAAACGCTACAACACTCGGCCTTCATCAAGAAAAATGCTACAACAAGTAAAACGAATGAATGCAATATAAAAGGGGAAAACTATAATTCTAAGATTTCAGTTGTTTTAATTCAATTGTTAATTGTTGTAGAGGTAAATAGAGTTACTTCTGTATGATCAATACTAATTTTAGATAGTTAGTTAATTGAATTGATTAAAAGTTGATTACTTACATTTCAAAAAACTTAGATAGAATTATATAAAAAAATCCAAGTGCACTGTTCTTTGTGGGACGATAATTATCTTTTGACAGATATACTACTGATTCATAATTGTTAGCACGAAAGATATCAAAGTATTTTAATTCTTGAAATTCCAAAACTAACACTAAAAAATTATAGTGTAATGTTGTGACAGATAAACATAGTTATAGCTTAATAGTGACCGAGGGTCATTTTCGCAAAAAATTAAGTCTATTCATCTGGATAAAATATGATAGGATCATCAAAGGCCCAAATACATAAAACGAGGCTCAAACCCGCAAGGCCCAGAGTGAGGCGCGATGGCTTCCATCGGGCATAACAGGGCGCGATGTCACTATCGCGCATGAAATCGCCCTTTAACACAACTTCAGAGATAAGGAAGCAATAACAAGAACTAATAAATGTCCACCGCGCCATTGAACAACTAAATAGAAGATAACACCAGCTTGCCACCACTTTACCAAGATAGTCTGACATAAAGAAATAAGGCTATGGAAGCACTAGCTGAACCTGCAGCCCTTGAACAGCTAATCAGAGGCCATACTGCCTTCCTAAGGCGGCATCAGAACCACAATATAAACAGAGGATACATGCCCAGGTATTATCATCTAATTCGTAAGAATACACATAAACATGTCATTGATACTGACTTGAGCGTCAGAGTATTATTGCAGGTACCCTCAGTCAGGATCATCGCGCTGAAGGAGAATCAAAGTCCTCCCATCATCATCAACAACCCCCAGCCTAGAAAACAGATTACCCAAAGACCTTCTCACTTCAATCGTGTGTGATTTGGCCTGATACACTTTGACTAGCCCATATTGTATTGGTCTGATCATCTATGCATTGTGGAAATTATGAAATCGAGTATAATGGAAAAACGCAGCTTAACAGCAAATAATATTAAAATCAATAATTAAAACCGGTTAAAGTATGGGTTTTAACCAATATACACATCAATACATCATTTATAATTGTTTGATTTCAATGTTATTTCTCTATAATTGAAACTAATTCACAATCTAATCGCAAACCACTAGTTGCTTTGCATAAAAGAACATAAGGGAATCCAATTTTATCAAAATTTTACACTCTTTTTTTTATAACTTGAAGGTATTCTCATTCAACCTTCTGCGATCACTTTGTCCTTGAAGTACGGCCCGAAAGTTACCCCTTATTGGAACAACGAGTGCAATGAGCTTGACCCTAACAAATTCTTATAAGCTCAATTGCCAACTGAGCTACTCATGGAGATTTATTTACACTCCTTAAAATCAGGTTTAAAGTGTAACACTTCTATATTTTATTTTTATTTTTTCATTTTGAGATCTTATTTATGTATGAATGTGGTTACCAAGAAAATTTAGTAGATACCCAAGTGTGGTGACTCAGTTGGTAGCATGGGGATTAAGTGGTACGAGAGGGCCTCGGTTCGAATCCCACCAACACCATCTAGGGAGGGGCATAAGTACCGTAATCTTTGAACTCGCACCCAAACTCAAGATTAGTCCCATAGGTAGCTGAAAGAGTCGAATCCGTAGGGATACCAGAGGGTTCTGATTCGCTTCAAAGAGATAATTAACATCAGTTTTCAAAAAGAAAATTTCATAGATACAATAGGACAAGATCATCATCTTTTTAATACTGTTTTGGTTCGAACTCTCTAAATTTTTAAAGTAATTTTGGATCTCCTTTAATTTGGAGTTTATTTTGAACACAAATTAGCCAATCTCATTAGGCTATTAGCAAATCCCATATTATTTCGAAACTAAAATTAATTGGATAATTAATTTTTTTAACAGGATGGATTATAACTCTATATAATTATTGTAGATTTATCCGTGAATAATTAAGATCTTTGACATATTGATGATAAATAATATTAGAGGATTCATTGTTTTTTATTTTTTTAGAATAATGTTCTAATTGTAAAACGAAGATAATTTTATATCGTGTACTCGAGTGAAGGTGGGTTGGCCAGTGAAGAACCTCATTTTTAGTGTTACTAGAGCATATTACTATTCAAAACGAGACATATGTAAGCAATATTATAAAAATTGAATCGATCTGTTCGACTCAACCCGGACCCATTTTATATTAAATCGGTCATGTAATAAAATCAGTATGATCTGGATTTTTTTTGTAAAAATTAGTGACCGGCTTGGTTCATAAAAAAAAAAAAAAAACTTGTTTGTTCTCATCGACTGATCCTTTCTTTTTTTCACTATCACAATAAATAATTTGTTTTCTTTTAAAATATTTGAGTGATCTGTTAATTATTGATTTATATAAATTATCACTAATATTATTTTGGTTATGCAGTATATAGAGAATTTTGACTTGATTTATAGTTAACGATGTTATCTACTGAACATAAAACACCAGTGTCACAAGTATTATATTTTTTATTGATCTTTTGTTCGAAAATGATGTGTAATTTATTATTTTTCGTATTAAAATATTTGAAATTGATATCATTTTTTTATAGGTATTTGAGTATATTTATATTTTTTTTATATAAATTATAGATTTACATATATTTATTAAGTCATGTGATTAAATCAATGACCCACTAATTGAATCAATGATCCAATAATTTAATACCTCAACCGAATTAATATCTGAGTCAGGTTTAATAATATTGCATATAAGTATTTCTCCTTTGTGCTGCTGGTGTTTTATTTTTATTAAAGCGATGTATGAAAAATCATAAATAAAATCATTGTGATAGAAAAGAATCATAAAAACGTAAAATCACGTTAGTAAGTCGAGATTTTAAGTACATGTACCACCCATTCAATTAACACGCAAATTTCTCACTTCCTTTCTATGAAATGAATCTTTCACTCTCCAGTTCTAAAAAATAATAATAATCATTTAACACTCGAGCAGCGTGGAACTCAATTAATCTCAGTACTGATAAAGCTTGGTTCTAAAACGACGCAGTACTGTTGGGCCTTTTTCTTCTCTGACCTTGAAACTGGGGAGGTGAGTAGATAGGAACATCATCAATTTGAGCACCATCATTTCTCTGTTCTTCGGATTTCAAGGTAAATTCTTTGTCTTGATTTCTAATTGCTTCATACGATTTTGTTTGTTTGTTTGTTTGTGTATGATAGGTACATATAGTTTTCTTTTGAGATTGTTTTGGCAAGATTTTAAAGTCAAAATCTCCACTATTTGAGCTAGTTAAAACACCCTTTTTACACACAAATAATAAGCTTTTGTTTTGATTTAGTTACTGTTGTTTTTCCAAGCCACAGGTGGATTTATTTCCTTTTTTTTATTATTATTTTTGTGTGTGTTTGTATATGTATATGTTGCTTTTGGTTTGGCTATGGTGGTGTTGATGTATGTTCTGCTAAGTTGAACTTTTCATATTTTTGGCATTTATTTGGCAAAGGGCATTCCTTTGTTCACTGGGTTTCTTAATATTTGTCCTTCTTTCCACGTGAAATATGCTTTCATTTCTTCTGACTTTAGCTTTGAAATAGGTTTGTGATTTGTGTTAATCTTTCATTTCTTGTTTCATGCTTTATTTGTCCTTTCTTGTCAATGTAATGAACATTGTTTTCAATGCACACTTGATATGACTTATAGCATTGGCCGTTTCTGTTCCCTTTTCCTGGAAGTCTTTCATATGTTGCCTGTTTCGCTTGAGTAGGAGTGTTTGAAGATCATTTTCTTTTCATGCTGGTTAAAGAGATATGGTTTCTTGGATCTGGGGTAGTTCATTGATGCTTGTTCATATCCCTTTTTTG
This sequence comes from Gastrolobium bilobum, assembly GCF_033153095.1. Taxonomy (NCBI): domain Eukaryota; kingdom Viridiplantae; phylum Streptophyta; class Magnoliopsida; order Fabales; family Fabaceae; genus Gastrolobium; species Gastrolobium bilobum. The sequence continues at coordinate 61,184 of NW_026896725.1, read as the reverse complement.
TTTGGTAGAAAGTATGCATGATGCTTGTGGCAGATGGTTGGCTTCACTAATTCTGTTGTCTGCATTCCTAAGTAGAAATCACTGTTCACTGTGAAAGGATCACAAGGGTCATAAACTTGGAGGTTATTCCTGGATAAACACTGGGGGATTGAAAATTGTAAATGTTGTATTGAAACTGTGATAAATAGCCATGTCAAGAATACTTAACATCAAACCTGTAGATTCAAGCACAGCGAAAGATATATTTGTTTCTGCTGTTCGCTTTGCCGTGTCTATAGAGGGACCGTGTTTTCCATTCGGTGATGAGCTAAGAATTTCGGCTCAAGAGCAAGTTGACTACATGCTACGAGAAGATGAAGATACTACAATCATTATAGCTGATGATGAAGTAAAATCAGTGGTAAGTATGGGTGTTTACAATATCATTCATTCATTTGAAATGGACTTATCTTCCTTACTGTTGGACCCTACCCTTGAGTTTGAGGCTGCGGATAATAGGATAATGAGGAGGGTATCTGATCTTGAATGGATGTGTAATGTACTCCCAAAGATGGATTTAATGAAGAATTTTGTTTCTAACTGGGCTGCAATCTCGAGTAAAATTTTGGGGATCATCGAAAACAAGAAGCTTGACCATGTCATGTGGGGTCTGAAGGTAAAGCTGATAGAAGTAACATGTAAAGTCTTGGAAGCAGTTGGTTATAGTAGTGTGATTCTTCCAGCAACATGTCGAGTGCAATTGTTAAAGGCTTGGTTTCCATATGTTCGGAAGATGAAGCCCTTGCTGGATTCAAAAGCCATTGAGGAGATTGGTTTTCCTTACAAAATGGATGAAGATTTGTGCCAGGCCATCGAGGGAGCAATTGTGTCATTGTTATTAACATTGCCATCAAATGATCAAGCTGACATTCTAGCAGACTGGATCAAAAGTCGCGAAGTTGGATATCCTGACTTGAGTGAAGCTTTTGAGGTCTGGTGTTATAGAACCAAGTCTGCCAAGAGAAGATTAGTAGAAGGTATAGATGGCCACAGTGATGCTGATATTAGCACCTGAGTTTGGCTCTGAAATCCTAACCTTTGTCCTTTTTCTTGTTTTTTTTCTTCAAAGTTCATTTTGGATAAATTTAACTCGAATATTTTGAGATGAAGATTATGATGTGGGATTGAGGTGTTGATTCCATTTGTAACACTAGCTTAATGAGTTGAGGTACTCAATCCCTCTTTTGATTCATTTCAATTTTATCAGATAAAACTATCCGATGAAAGTCTCAGAATATAAGGCATATCTGAACATGAAAGTTTGGCTATTATACTACTGGTGACTCACCAAACATTTTACATTGACTGCACAGGGTGATTCAGGATCCAAGTTTTTCATTTATTAATATAATTAGTTGTCTCATGATGGGCTTTAGAGCCTTTGCAACAGACATACAAGAGGAAGAAAGCTAGAAAGGTTGGAGGGAATGACCCAGCCCAACAAAACAGTGATGAGAAGGGAGAGAAGGTGGTAGTTTCGGGAGAAAATAACAATATGGAATTGGTTATGGAGAGAGAAGTAGGGACAGCTGGCAAGCTCTGATTGGTGAGTGGGGAATTGGGAACCAAGGAAGCATGTGAGGATTAGTTATAGTGGGAAGGGAACAGTGGAGGGGGCATGGAAAAACTGAAGTAAACATTGGGAGGTATTTTGGGAAGGAAATGGATCATCTCATGTTTTATTTAACATGACATAGTCATGTGGGGGAATTATAACCATATAAAGATGAATTAACGGTCATGATTTTGTACACCTATTTGAATATTTTTTCTTTCTTTTCCCTTATCACCATTGATTCACCTTTGTATAATTATAATTCTCTCACATAACTATATTATGTTAAATAAGACATGAGAGAATCCACTCCCATTTGGGGAACTCTGCAAGTAGTTGTAGCTTATAGAGGGAGCTAAATATGGATTCTCTATTGCTGTGACTTGCATAGCAATTTAAGAGTCATTTACTTGTTCTTATCTGAAGGGGGCGAACCGGAGCAGTGGTAAAACTGTTCTTTCATGACTGAAAAGTCATGGGTTCAAATCCAGGAAACAACCTCTTTGCAATTATGTAAGGGTAAGGCTGCGTATAAAGATTTTCTCCACCCCACGCTCGCTAGTCGGGTTTAACGGGGAGTGGTTTTGGTTTTATTTACTTGTTCTTATCTTTACTTGTAATTGCTGAGTCTTGTGGCTGTTGTTTAATTGTTGGTTGAATCTGTATTTCCTGTGTTGATGGCTGGAGACTATAGTGTCTTTGGAGTTAAATTTCTGAGTCGAGTCCTGTTTTGTTGTTGATTTGAATTAACATAATTGTTGGTACAATCATCTCACAAGGAGTATATTTAACCTTTGCTTGTATGTATTTAATTATGGGAAAAGGTTCTTGCCTTGGCTTGTCGATACTAATTTTGGTGGCTACAACTTTCATCCATATCTTCGGTTTGATCTTTTTATTTTTTTATTTTTATTTTTTTTGAAATTATCAGTTTCATCTTTCGAAACTCCCTATCTATAAGAGTATGAACTGTTGTCTGCTATGAGCCACACACAAAAAAGGTTTCGTATGAACTTGAAGGGAGACAATTGCCAAGGAACAGTGACCATAATGCCACTGTTTGGAAAAAAATTTGCCCAACTGCCATGCGAACAGTAAAATTTTCTAAAGTGCCATGTGTACAAGTTCGCTATAGCAGGTAGCGAATTTTGTTTGCAGACGTGGCACCTAGTTCGCTTCAACCAATAGCGAACTAGGTGGTCAAAAGTTAGACTGCTTTAAACAAAAGGAGGACACGTGTCATCCTCTACCTAGTTTGCTACCTTACACAGCGAACTAATGCACAGTCCATCTTTCTTTCTCTCTCTCTCTCTCTCTCTCTCTCTCTCTCTCTCTCTCTCTCTCTCTCTCTCTCTTACTCTCTCTGTGCCAAGCTGTGCTCAGTTCTCTTTTTTTAAAACTTTAGTTGTAAAACATCGACTCTTCTACCATTGGATTTGGGGTTCCTTCCCCTTCCCACAAAGGTATCACTTTTCATTTCTTAATTCTCTTTTTACTTCTTATTCTTCTATTGTTAATCTGTTATTGTTTTAATGGCTTAAACTAGTTTAAAGTTGTTGACTTTTTTCGTGGGTGCCCATTTATTGATCATCTATGATTGCAATGTAAGTTTAGGGTTTAGGATGCAGGGTAATGACTAGTGGTTTGTAGGTTTCATCTTTCTATATTTTTTTTTTTCTGGGGGTGGTTGGTTATGTATATTTATTCTGTGTTGAGAATCTTTCTTTCCTTGGCTAAGAACTATTTCTCTGCCTTTGGTGTCTGTGTGTTTTCCTTAAGGTTTTTCTGTTTCTTCCTTTCTTTCTATTTTGTTAATTAGGTTCAATTGATTGAACTCTGTCTCGTTGTGACACAGGTTCAGTTCGTTCTTGCGATTGCATTTTTTGCTTCTTTTGTTTTTTGGAGGTGTTGAGCTCGTGGTAATAGAGCTTAGAAAGTGTAACATCCCCGTCTCGAGCCGGTTCAATTAACATGCATATGATATAAACAGAAACAGCGGAAGACTTAACTTACGAAAATACGAGCTAACTTTTTCTTTTTCTACTTTAATTCTTACTCGGCGTAAACGAAAATCGGGCAGAGTTTCCTCTAAATCGGACAACTGGGGATTTTTCAATCCCACTCAGAAGCATTTCCTGATAAACAGTTTATACAGCATCACTCCAGAAGTACTAGTCATGCAAATATAATCAGATACCCATCCATGAGCGCATGCATAACCTGGCTCAGTGCCTCTAATCTAACAGCATGCAATCCAATACATAAACATAACTGAATACTACATAGTCATATCCACATGCCTGAATACAAAAATGTACATGCATCAAACTGAAGAACATGTACAAGACATATACAGGCCATATACAAAGTAAAGGATCTAACATCCTGATCCATCAAATGCGAAAATATGAAATAATATAAATGCACTCCAAAAAGTTAGCAACCTACAGCTACTCAAAAACTGATCCGTCCCCAACGCCTCAATCACGGGTCCCGTCTTTGCCTAGTGAGGACTCACCGGGAATCTGGGCACCTGAAAATATGTCCCCAAAGAGGGGTGAGATTACAAATCTCAATAAGCTCCAGGTTTATAGAGAATTCTTCATACCCCTGGCTCACTCTTGCACGAAAGTCAGATACAGAGTATACAATGCATTTATAACAGATATCATAACAGAACAGAACATAATTCATATCATATCATATCAGATCATATCAGAGGTGTGCTCCGTCATTCTCAAGGGAGGACCCCAAGCGGAAATTAACGCACGTGTTCCCAAGGGAGGACCCCAAGCGGAACCAGCAGAGGCGTGCGCCGTCATTCCCAAGGGAGGACCCCAAGCAGAAATCAACGCACATGTTCCCAAGGGAGGACCCCAAGCGGAACCAGAACATGTCAGAGGTGTACATCATCAATCTCAGGGAAGACCCCTAGAAGACATCAGTGTACCATACATCAATACAGAAATCATATCAGAACAAGTCATATCATGTTATCAAATAACTCTATATGAATGCATCTATACAAGGCATCAAAACAACAGTCATACAGTCCAACCATAGTTCCTCAACCATGGTGGAACACTCAAGTAGGAAAAGACTCCTTAAACATAGAGCTTACCTCTTGAAGCTTTTCCAATTCGCTTACTTGTGACACAAGTTACTTATGTAAATCTTCAAGAGATTCCGATCCTTTTCAGTCCCTAGGTACACCTAGAGCAAGAATCCACAAATACAACTCAACAAAATGCTATCATGCCTAGATTTTACATAAGGCATGCATTTTATCGCTTCTTTTCGTTTCTTTACGTTTTTGTCAATACTATGCCAATACGCAAGTCTAGGCCGATTTATAACCGTTGGTGTTCTTTAATTAAATCAGGTATTCCTTAAGAATTTTCAACATAATTCATGCCATTTTACTTCAAAAGCCGCGAACATACCCTTAGGAAATCAAAGTATTTTTCAACCATTTTTCAAGTCATTTCACTTCTTAACTCATCAATTTTATACAATGAATTACAACACATTTTATTTACAATAAAATGTAACAAAATATACCCCTATACCACCCTCTAGGTCGAACACTACAAGGACATAGGCAAAGGTTCTTTTTCTTCACTTACATGTAACTTACAAATACAAATACATGTTTTCATAAGGTTCCAACTTAATTTTTGGAGCATAAAGTCCCTCCAAAGCCCCACAAGGCCTAAACATAAGGGCATATTTCATATAATCTTTTCCCACTTTGGCATTCTCGCTAATTTATCAAATTTTCACTTAATTCCTACACATTAAACCTTCCTAATACTTGAGATAAAATTTTGCACAACATCCTACTCTTCACCTATGATGGCCGAACATGTACAGGAAAGCATAGGATTTTTTTTTTCTAATTTTTTTACATACATACAAATGCTTATTTTCATTTCTTAAATCCAAAACATCAAAGATACATCATTAAATCAAAGTTTAATACACAATGCTTTCCTACCAAAACATACTCATAACTTTTATAATTTAAATCATCAAAATAATTCCATGGAAATAGAGGTTTATTACCTCTAATCAACCACCCAAAGCCTAGAAGACATCCATCAAGCAAAGCTCAACTATTTCCCTTTGATGAATAGTAACTCAAAATTAGGGTGATGAATATCTCCCTCCACAAACGAAATCAGTTCAAATGGAGGGGTGGAATAGCTTCCTTGGATGATTTCCTATGAGATTGGTATAATGGGTCAAAGATTTGGTTGCTTAATCATGGGGAAATCAAAGAAAAATCAAAACAAGCCCTGAGCTCTATTCTCCATGGCTGTCACGGTTTGGGAGGGAAGAGGGAGAGAGAGAATGTGAGGAAAAGTGGTGACTTTGAGTCACTTAATGTACTTTTTAGCCTATGTGGCTTTACCGGATGTTTTTCCCACGCATATTTTTACTTAAACTGACCCGGAATTAACTTAAAACTACGGACATATTTTTATTTTTCTAAAATCATTTACATTACTTTTTATTTCTTACAAAACAATATTCATAATTCACAGTATGATTTTTGCACCGTTTTTGACGAAATGCACTGTGAATCACTAATGGTACTTCGTTTACTTATGAAACTTAAAACTTATAAACTTATCATTTTCTTGGGCCTATATTGACTTGCTTGGCATATATTGGACTTTCTTATACTTATTTCATCAATTATTTGCTTCTGGACTCTACCGGTCGCTTAAACAGCAGTACAAAATACCCGGTAGAAACACTTTTCACAGAATTTTCACGGAAAGTGCCAGACTATTCAATTTTTGGTTATGAACTCATATTTAATGTCATAATTGTCAAATTATGTCTCAAAAATCATTCTGCTCATTTAAGCTCTACCGGTTAATTCACCAAACTGCGAATTCTCCGGCAGAACGCACTGTTCATAACATAGTCATGATTACAGTCAAAATACTCGGAATCACTCACTGAATCTAATTATGGCATTTAAATCCTTAAATTAAACCTCTAATTAAGATTTACCATTTAGGGTCATTATAAAAAGGAAGAGAAATAGTTTTGGTGGTTAATAAATACTTTATTATTGTTTGAATCTGTCTAATATGCAATCAATGTTTCAAGCGAGAAACCCATAAAATTTTCAAAGAAGAGAACTGAGCACAACTTGGCAGAGAGAGAGAATAAGAGAGAGGGAGAAAAAAAATGAAAAAGTTGATTGTGCACTAGTTCGCTGTGTAAGGTAGTAAACTAGGGAGAGGATGACACGTGTTCTACTTTTGCTCAGAGTAGACTGACTTTTGACCACCTAGTTCGCTATTGGGAGTAGCGAACTAGGTGCCACGTCTGTAAATAAAGTTCGCTACTTGCTGTAGCGAACTTGTACGCATCGCACTTTGAAAAATTTTACTGTTCGTGTGACAGTTGGATAAATATTTTTTCAAACAGTGACATTATGGTCACTGTTCTCAATTGCCAACACTTTATGCACACTATTAACGTCTGCATTTTAGGGGGCGTTTGATTTAGGAGAAATTTTTTGAATACTAAGGAAATGTAATTGATAGGAAAATGGTTGAAAAGTGAGTTTGGTAGGAAAATGTAAAAAAAGTTGTTTGGTTAGAAAAAAATTTACCGGGCAAATTAGGTAAGATTTATAAAGTCTATGTTTGATTTGAGGTAAAATATAGATGGGAAAATAACTTCAAATTACAAGTATAACCCCATAAAAACGTGAAACTTTGGCACTTTAGATGAGGGTATTTAAGTCTACTAGTGGGTTGCTCTTTTGTCATTTAGCTAGCTAAATGTAAAATACCACCTTCAAGTTGTCTTTCTAAATAGTAACTTTGTCTTGCTTTCTATGAACAAATAAGGAATGCTATACAAATACAATACCTAGGAAAATTTTGTAAAACCTTCTACCAAACATTGTTTTCTTACTTTGCCAATTTGATTTGCATAGGTAAATTTTAAGAAATCTTTAACCAAACACTACCTTAAGGTAATATTAAGTAATCTGATTGTAAATCAAATTTTCAAATCACATGTTATCTTTTAATAATGATCTAGACGATAAGGTTTCTTAATTTGACATTGAATTTTGATAAGAGCTTTCCTTAATGTTATTCTAAGATGTAAAATTAGTTGTGTCAGTATCAATTGATTTCACAAGTTGTCTAATTATGTTTTATGTTCAACTTTGTATAACATGAATTAGATTTTGTAATCCTTTAGCAATATCAAGGATCTCTAGATTTGGGCTATTTCAACATCTTTTTATTATTTAAAATATTATTTACTAAAATGTATAAAGAAAAAAATAAACTACTGAGTTAGGGTGGTTTTTGCCATGCATGTGCCTTAAGGGGACAACGACCCTTTTGCCACCTTTTTGGCAAAAATTTATCGGATTGCCATGCTAAGAAATTTTTTTGTCAAATGTCACGTCACCTAACTCGTTGCATTGAGCAGCGAGATTACGTAGCAAGGCCTAATTCGCGGCATTGTGCAGCGTTTTATGTGGTGCCAATAACAATTTAACATGTGGATTGAGATGACCAATAAAAAAATAGCATTTATTGGATATTAAATCGTCTTTATCATTTTTCCATGGATACTCCATTTGGACACTCCATCATCTTTATTGTGTATTATATTTTTCAAAAAGAAAACAAAAACAAATCAACATTTTTTAGACATTAAATCGTTTTTATAGTTTTCCTATGAATACTCCATCTGGACATTCCTTCGTCTTTATTGTGTGTATTACATTTTCCAAAAAGAAAACAAAAAATAAATCAGCATTAATTGGACATTAAATCAACTTTATCATTTTTCCATAGGCTCTCTATCGTCTTTATTGTGTATTATATTTTTTAAAAAGAAAACAAAAAATTATCAGCATTTATTGGACATTAATTCGTCTTTATCGTTTTCTCATGGACACTTCATCGTCTTTATTGTGTATTATATTTTCCAAAACGAAAACAAAAAACAAATCAACATTTATTGGACATTAATTCATCTTTATCGTTTTCTCATGGACACTCCATCGTCTTTATTGTGTATTATATTTTCTAAAAATAAAATAAAATCAAAATCAGCATTTATTGAACATTAATTCGTCTTTATCGTTTTCCCATGGACACTCCATTGTCTTTATTGTTTATTATATTTTTCAAAAAGAAAACAAAAAATAAATCAACATTTATTCGTCCTCTCAATCCATGTGTCAAATTGTTACTCGTGCCATATAAAACGCTGCACAATGCAGCGAATTAAGCTCTGCCACGTAATCTCGCTCCACAGTGTAGCGAGATTACGTGGTCTTAAACTTGCTGACATGGTGCCACGTAATCTCGCTACACAGTGTAGCGAGTTAGGTGACGTGGTATTTTGGCAAATTTTTTCCTAGCATGGCAATCTGGTAAACTTTTGCTAAAAAGGTGACAAAATGGTCGTTGTCCCTGGCTTAAGTGTGTAGTCTATGTGATACTATGAACGTAACTTTATTCAAAAAAAAAAAATTGTTACACTTGGCTAAGGTTTGGAGTTGTTCTCTTGATGTCATCTATGTTGAGGGTAGAAATGTGTTTAATTTTTCCCATAAACGACACCAATGTTGGTAGAAATGTGTTTAACATATAGGGTGGAATGGAGGGTTGATGATGATTATCTTTGGTTTGTATATGCCTCGAAACTTCTTCACAAATATTCATTACAACAATTGATTAGACGGAATTGTGTATTTGCAAGGAACTCTTACGATCAAGTAAACAATAGACAAGAAAGTGGAGCAATTATGATAAACTATCGTACTTAAAAGGGTAGCCTTGCATTTATATAAGTTTTTAATTAAATAGCCTTACATAGTATAAACGACACATGCATCCATCATGTGTCGTGGTTACACATAATTATCTTCATACTTACGAACGATCATTATAATATCCCTAACTTAAGAATTTAATTAATTACCTGTAATTAAGTATATATAAGTGGGTGGAATTAAGTAAGAGGTTAAAATTAATGAGTTAAGACTTCTTTTGAGGTAAAAAGTGCAGTCAGTGAGATTTTTGGGGTAAAAATATGTGTAAGCAAAATTACCCAAAAGATAAAAGTAAAGCTAGAAGTATGACTGAAAAGATATTCTAGTTCATTTGGTAAAGTTTGGTAGTAAATGGAGGTGAATAGATAGATAAGTTTTTATCCAGTTAAAATAACTTAACCTAAGTTAAGTGTAAAAACTAAAGAAACATTCCCATTTTCCTTTTTCTTCGTCGATGCAGCCAAGGGAGAGAAAAAAGAGGGAGACGCCATTGAAGGGAGCTCAAACCCTAGCTCCTTCGTTCCTCCACCAAATCGATCTGTTCCAAAGCCTAAAGTGTGTCAAATTTCATCCTCTACAAAACTCATAGCTTGGTTCTAGTTAGGGGTCACTGTATTGAGAGATGTCTCACCCTCTCCATTTCAAAAATTTGAGAGAGTTGGAGTTTTGAGGGTTTTTGAGTGCATTGGAGCTTGGGATTTTCTTCCTCTTGTACTCTAAGGTCATCCATAGTAAGTTTTCAACCCTTTTCACACTTTTCCTTGATTTTTTATGAATCTAGGTTTTGGATGAATAGTGACCACAAAATTCATCTATGGTGGGATGGATTTTGATGTGTTAGTATGTTGTTTTATGTGTAGTTATGAACAAGTTGACCCTTGAGTAAAGGAAAGGCCATTGGAGCAAAATCCTAGTTTTGGTTTCAAGGGTTATCTTGATAATGATTGGAGATTGTTTGTGGTTTCGAGGAAAGGAAAGCGCAGAACGAAAGTTCAAGTGTAAGGTAAACCTCCAGACCTTGAAGTCGATCCCTTCGAATGTTCCACCATACTTTGTCGAGGAGGAATGGTTTATGAGATGTAATATGTAATGATGATAATAATTGTATGCTCATGCATTGATAAATATTATGATTTCTTAATGATCATTAATTGATGTTTGATTGTTTAAAAGTAATTGAGGAATGGTTGATAGATGTAAAAATAATGAATGAGGTAATGGTTGAGGATTCAGATTGAGGTTATGTTGATAGTTGAGAGATGAGGTAGTGACTGATAAATGAGAAAGAATTGAATAGTCCTTGGATCAGTCCAATGAATGTAACTAGTATGATGGATGCGTGGTCTTCCTTGGAGCCAACCCTAAGGGGAACTCCTTGTGGTTATTACCTGAGAGGAACAACCTTTGAGGATCCCTCTTGAAGCCATAATGCCAGTAAGGATTTTCCCTGGAAACAGCCATATGAGGATCTTCAGGTGGTTTGTTTTACCTTTGGAAATAGCCCTGTGTGGATCTCCTTGTGGTAAGAGCCTACGAGAGACAATCCTGTTGCGGATTCCTCTTGGAAGTGCCTATTATTATGATGAGGATGATTGGTAAGGACTTTCCTTGAAGATAACCCTATGTGGATCTCCATGTGGTAAGAGCCTAAGAGAAACAACCCTTGAGGATCTCTCTTGGAAGCCCCTAGTGTGAGATTATGGACTTCCCTTAGAAATAGCCCTATGTAGATCTCTTTTTGGTGACTGGTGAACACCTAAGAGAAATAGCCCTTTGAGGATCTCTCTTGGAAGTCCATGTGATGTTTATAGATAAGAATGTGTTAAGCTGTTATGATAATATGTACACCAGAAGTAAACCTTAGAGTGGAGTGATCTCCAAGGACCCGTGGTTTACTATGATATATTTGTATATCTCACCCCATGTTGTGGGGCATCATTTTAGGTACTAATAGAGGTGAGGTTGAATGAGGCAAGAAGCATGAGTAGATTGTACCTGATAACTAGATATTTTGAGTTGCAGGTCATCTAGGATTGTTAGATGTATATGTCAGTTACATTGTCACATATTCATGTGTATTTTGAGGCCATATGATGTATTTTGGAGGACTTAATGCATGATCATTGTAATGGTAATTGTCATGTTGTTTATGGGCAATGGCTTTGATCATGTCTCTTTGGTAGCTAAGTTCTTTGGCATGTAATTATTTTGAAGAGCATAGTTGTCATTGAGATATTGATACATTGATGAATGTGAAGTTGTTTTATCAATTTGAATTGTATGATGGATTGATTAAATGTATGTGGAATGTGAGAGCTTCGTGGTGTGTGACCATGGTAGGAAATCCTTCATCAATTAGGTACCAATAAGTTGGAGAAAGGAGGGAGGATCTCCTTCAAGTGAACCACCAAAAACAGGGGAGATCAAGTCTGCCCCAGGTGGAGTGCACTCAAGCGCTGATAAGAGCATTCAACCGCGTTATGTGCGTGAAATAGAGAAAAAATCTCTGCCTTTGGGCGCTCAAGCGCGCTGAAGATGGCCAAATTTTCTGCATCTGGGCGCTCAAGCGCGCTTCTCAAAAATAATATGAACATAGTTTGGTAAAATTGACATAACTCGAGTTACAGAGCTCTTAATTGAGCGCGGTTTGAACCCACACGAAGCCAACAAAGAGATCTATAATATGGTAGGAGATGAGAACCATAAAAGAAGTAGAGAATTCCCAATTTAATAAAAAGGGAATATAGTTTAGTATTGAACTTGAACAAAATAAGAATATGATGTTAAACTTAGTTTCATTTATTCCGCAATGTCGTATGGTATGGTCACTCAATTGGTTATTTTAAATTTAGTGTTGTTCAAAAGAAAATTAAGCACGGTTATAAATGAATAATATTTAAAAGAAAAAGTTTATCCATATTTACAATTAAACCATTGTGATTGTAACTGCGCTTAATATCATAAAAGCAATGATAATAAACCAATTCTAAGATGGGATGTCACAATCATCATTATTCTTGTTTCTATGAAGGAATATAACATACAGAAATGTTGGTTAGGTTAATAAAAGTTTAGATGATGGAAAAAATTTGTTCATGGAAATCATGAGACAACAAGTGACTGTTATGTGAAGAATTTTGTATGTGAAACTAACATTTTTCCATAATATTATATTAAATCGTTGATAAACTCCTACGAGTTAAATAATTAATTTCTTGTGGTGAATACAGAGTGAAGAGCATAAAAATAATTGTTCGCCAACTTATTATTATAAACATATCTCAAGATGTTATGTATATCCGACCATTCTAAATAATTGATGAAACGTTATCATAACTATGTCATTATTATCAATCTCATTTTTCTTAATCTATATGTGTTTTAGTTTTCTTTCATCAATCTTCATGATTTCAATACCCTAGTTATTTCGAGGATCTAAGATCATTAGTGGAATCAGAATTGTTCCACCTGCAAGTTTATGAGCTTAAATAGATTTTTTTTTTTTTTTCCATTTTTGCAATCATCTCTAGCAACTAGAATTAGAAAATCTAATTTTGTGTTTATATCTAGATATTCACACATGTTGATATAACTCCACCTATTTAATACTTACAAGGATACAAATACATACAAAATTTAATATGATAAGGTCACATAAATTCAGAGGAGATAATTCCTTACGAAGGACCAATAAGAGAAGGGTGGAAGACTACCAAATAGCAATCTACCAATGACATTGCCCACTGTTTTGTTGTTTTCTTTATGGTAAAAAGTTTTGTAATGGACATGTTGTGTCATTTCAGCAGTTATAACTATATATTACGAGTAATACATTGTTATAATATTAAAGTTATATTTTATTTTCTCTCTTCAAAAGCTGTCTGCTGACGTGAAAAGTGAAAAAAAATACAATTTTAATATTATAATTATATATTATCCGTAGTACATAATTATAACGGCTAAAAGGACACCACATTGTGTCCTTTAAAAGGACACACACTAAAGCCTTTATTTATTTGTTTTATTCTAACCTTATTTTAAGTTTTTAAAAACCCATACCAACATAAAATCAATTATGGAAATAATGGAAGGGACATATACGCATTACATGAAAAAATGTGCAATATTATGAGACACGGTCATATATAACATTCTAAAAACTCAAGAAGGTATTAAAGAGTAAAACAATTGTTTGATAATAAACGTTTATACATTCTCAGGGGATGATTGAATTTGAAGGTCCTCTCAAGTAGGTGGCAGAAATGGCATCATGCCCAAAGCAGTGTGATGACCAAAAATACAATGAGGGCCAATCCAACACAGAATCCCACTATTGCCATGAAAGCCTGGAGATTGTCAAATTAAATAACTGAGAACAAACAATGAAATGGACAAAATTAAAAAAGAAAAGCCACTCCACATGAAATCCCAAATTGCGAGGATAGGAAAGAGGAAAATCCTAATATGCACAGCCTTATCCTCGTATTTTTGAAAAGAGACTATTTTCTGGATTTGATCACGTGACCTCTTAGTCTCAGAAGAGCAACTCTATCACTACTCCAAACATGCTCTCTCTTTTGAAAAGGACAAAATTAACAAAAAAATAAAAATTACCTTCCCTTGTGATTGAAACTTAAACTTATTAGTAAACCAGGACAATCCTCTGTCAACAAAAGGTGCCAGTGCCAATGCTCTGCATAAGTAACTCCACTGTTTGAGATGGTTTTCATTGTACTAACCTCAGAAATTGATGTATTGTAAATTACAAAAGGGCTTTGCCTAATTGTACATGTCCAGACAGAAGCAAACAACAACCATAACAAATTAACAATGACAGCACCCATACTGATACGGGACACGTGACACGATACGACACGACACTTCAACACGTTAAATCTAAAAAATGTTAAATTTTGACACATTAGGATACGTTTTGATATTAAATAATATTTTTAATTTATGTAGTGTATATTATATTTAACAGTGTTATTAAACCCGACCCGGTCGGGGTACTGGGTTACTGGGTCACTGGTCGGACCGATTGACCCGGATATATATAGATATATAAAAATATAAACATATAAATTCAATTATATTCTCCATATCTAAAATGAATTAAACAAGGTTCATTAAATAAACTCAAAAACAAGAAGCATAAATAAATAAAAATGAATAGTCAATTTAAATTGTAACTCAGAATCTCTATAAACATACCTCTCAATGACATTAAACTCATATTTTTCAAATTCAACTACATTAAAATGACATATGTCACATTCTCTTAATTTATTATTCCGCAAATTGCTTCAGTTTTAGAAACTAAAATTTGAGGTCATTGTAGAAGAATATACTAACAAATAAAATTACAAAAAGTTTTAAAATGAGTTCTACATTTTTCTTGACAAGATGAAACAATTTTGCTTTTTTTTTTTTTTTTTAATGCATGACCCAACCGGGTCACTGGGTCACCGGGTTTTGCCGGTTTTATCCGGGTTTTGACCAAGATTGACCGGGTCGATGCGTGACCGGTCCAATGCTTAACCCGAACCGGTCCGATGACCGGTTCGCCGGGTTCCGGGTCGACCCGGCCAGGTCGGGCTAGGTTTTACAACTATGATATTTAATATTGAATAATTTAACAAAAATGAAACTAAACTTATAATATTCATCAATTTTGCAAAGAAACATAAGATCTTCCAAATATTTATATTAAACTCAATAAAATGGTAATCGTAATCCAACGAATCTAATAGTTTGAACTAAAAGCTCAACGCAACGCAACCTTTGAACCTTTTTTTGAATTTCTATAACACGTGTTGGAGTGTCGGAGTATCGGAGAGTGTTGGAAAGTGTCGGACATATTACGTCAAGGTTTTTGAAGTGTCGGTGCTTCGTAAATAACAAGGTACAATCTAGGTTAGTACAAAGATAACTTATCCCTCCACATCTATAAACGTGTTAAATTCAACAGCTCTAATCCCAAAGATGCATGGCAATTTATAAAGCTGTCATGATGTTATTCAAACAAAGTTTACAAGCCAAAAGCTAGCTGCCAATCTTACTGCAAAACTTTATCACAAAGTTACAACGCAGAGATGGAATGATAAAGAAACATTATTTCTAACATATTAATAAAACATTTGACGGCAAACCTTAGAGCAATGGTAAGGTTGCCCCTTATGACCGGATGGTCACAAGTTTGAGTATGGGAAACAACATATTTGCAAATATGCAAAGGTAATATTGCATACAATCGATCCTCACCCCTACACTTACAAATTGGGGAGCTTTGTCCACCATAGTTTTCCGTTTTATTAATAAAACATTACTACAATAAACACTTCACAAAATTATAGGTTTACATGGGGCACAAGACAAGAACATATGTACATGCATTACACAGTAAACAATGTGAAAAAGTTAAGGTAGCTCACCCGCCGGCTCTTATGAGTTTAGTGACTTGACTACCAGCCCACACCATAGCCATCACTTTGAGAAATCTATACATCACTATGAAGTTGTTACGCATCATATCAACAAACCATAATGGAGAAACTATTGAGGGAATAACAGTAATATGTTCTTACCTTTCTACAGCTGCAAGATAACCCATCTTTCCAGGTGCTGGAGCAATGTAAAACCTAAAAAAAAAAAGCATATTCCCAGTTCAAGTGATTTTGAAACAATTTCCAAATATCCAAGAAAAATAAATAAAGGGTAGACAAAAAAGCTCCAAGCAACAACTCTTACCAAGAAAACATAGACTTAAAGTAGGAAGAAGAAGGAACTTTCTCAATATAAATATTATAGGCACTCCAAGAAAAGGAAAACAAAAAATGCAAGCAAAGTAAGAGGCACAAATGTTCACATACCACACAAAAAGAAATGTTGTGAGATAGTATGCAGTGTTCAAAAGTCCATAGGAGAGGATTCCAGAAACTCCATATCTCCTCAGTTTCTTCAGGATGCTGACATATTAAACAAATAAGAACAGGCTTTAACTTTTAATTGCAAAGAAATCATTCACAATAGGAGCAAGAAACTTGATTTCCATCCGATTTGCACGCTTACTTAAATACAAAAGATAAGAAAAAATGGTGAGAGAGAGAGCGTGTGATAGTGAGGGGGAGAGTGGGAACCATGAAAGAGTGAAAATGTCGACCATGAAATTTGCCACACATACAATCCAGTGAAGAGCATATCAACTCTACTATTTTTGTGTCCGTGATGGCAAAGCAATTAAGTCAAGCCATTTTAATATTTGGCTTCATGATTGCAGAGTATGAAAAGAAAAAAAATTCTAAATAAAAAAGGTATCAAATGACCAGTTACTTGTCTCACTTTCTTTCAGTCAAGATAATGTGAGAAATAACTAGTTCCATGAATGAAGTTGACCAGACAAAATAATTAGTTTTGAGGTTTTAGAACATCCTGGTCAGTATAGTTTAGAATCGATTGCACTTCACAAACTTCTTCCATCATAAGTAAGAGGCAAGGCAAAGCAGAAAATAACACATACATGAACACACCATCATCTTCAGATAAAACAATTTTTGTAGTCTATAGCAATTGATGAAAATACATTACAGGGTAAGTCGTACATACTCACTGCTTGTCATTGACTCTCCTTTCTTACCCTCTTCGCTTTCTGCTGAATGTAAAAATATCTTGTAGTTGTTAATTACATACTTAAAACATCAATTTAAGAGCTAGACAACACCAAGGATCAATTTATATCCATAAATAAAGATAATTATATACATGACTATTTTTTCCCTTATCAGTGTAATTAACTCTAACTTTCTACGAACATTCAATCAGGTTCCTAAAATGGAAATTTGGTGCTCGGAGATGGTAGTTTCCTCTCATAAATCTAATCTTAAGAGTATTCAAAACTTTTATCAAGAGACAAATCAAAATTGGGCCTTTGTCAATAAAACTTTAGAGAAAAAATTGTGTAGAAGTTAGTTTGAGGGAAATGGGTTGTTCTATGATTAGAAAAATGCACCATGAAAATATATATATATATATATATATATATATATATATATATATATATATATGTGCATTAATATTGATTTTTATTTTAAGGAAAATAGAAACCATGGGGCGTTTGTCCTAGGTTGAAAGCACAGTACCAGCAGAAATTCTACATTTTTTCACAAAATAACAGCGAGCAATCAACAGGTGGGTTACAATATTTATTAACTCATGGAGGGATTCACAGCACAACCACTGATGAAAGCATGTTGCAACTTCTACATATTGATCAAAAGTGAATGACCAAATTGAAAATTGGACCCTCAATAATTTGAGCGCCCAGTAATGTCCTCTATTTAAAACAATAATTAGAAACTTGGAACAACTTGTTAAGAACCTTGAGGTCACCACCCCAAAAGCTAGCTCAAAGAGTGGGAGTGCCCAAGACCTTATAAAGGTCATATTAGTTGCCCATCTAATCAATGTGGGACTATATATCTCAACACGCCCCCTCACGCAAGAGCCCTTTTAGGCTAGAAGCGTGGAAATTGCACAGGCCCATTTTTTGTTTACCTTTTTTGTGCTTTTTTTATTTATTTTAATTCCACTTTTTAAAGCGGGGGACGGTGAAGCTCTGATACCATGTTAAGAACCTTGAGGTCATATATAGTCCCACATTGATTAGATGGGCAACTAATATGACCTTTATAAGGTCTTGGGCACTCCCACTCTTTGAGCTAGCTTTTGGGGTGGTGACCTCAAGGTTCTTAACACAACTTGAATAAACAGATCATAATTACTGCATACTTATAGAAAATATATTAATTATATACCTTCATGGCTGCATGCATCTGATAGCTCAGGTGTCTGACCTTACACCAATAAGAGATAAGACAAAAATCCAATCAATAAAAGTATAAGCATACAAAGGGAAAGTACAAACGTAGACATGATGAATTATATTAGTATTGTGGAAGAAAATGTCAAAAATTGAAATTAAAAACAATAAATATCACAAATATTTTGTTTGAGAATAAAATGTCAATTTAGTGTGTGCAAGAATTACTTTCAGGTAGAAATAATGTAATGTGAGAGTTACATTCCACACAGGTAAATATTTTTCAGGTCAAACATAATTTTGACTCCCTAGCAAAACATGCTACTAGAACACACCTTCTAATCTATCCTTATGGCCTTATGAGCCTGCAATTGGGGTTTAACATTACATATATAACTAGCAATTCAAATACAATTGGGGTTTAACTTTAAATTTAAGCAGTGATAGCCCAAATTCACAATAAGAAAAATGGGTAGTTGAGGACATGCATCAAGCATGGCTCTCATTACAGTTCTAGTAGCCATCAACGTGCCTTATTCGTCAATAACACAAGTCAATAGTTGGAAGAATAAGTTATTTGCTGCCTTATAATTGTAGTAAATTTTCCTGATTTTCCTGATATCTTTAGTCAGTACCAAACAATTATGTGATTACCTTCATAGCTAAGTAAGATTTAATTAAGTAACCAGTTTCCAAGGTTTAAGTCCATACAACTTGAGCTTTAAGGGGCTAAACTTTTCTAATATGTAAAAGCTGTGTGCTACTGGGAACATCAAGCAAAGTGGCCAAAGCAGTACACAAATTGTGTAGTTTGGCAATGGATGATTTGAACTTAGAGGACAACATGTTATTTCTAGGTTAGGATCTGCAATTTAGGGAAATACCTCCCATATCTCCCATTTACGGACTGTATATACCATAAATAATCAGGATTTGATTTGTATTATTTTTCTTAATTTCCTAGTTTCCTTATTTTCCTAGTTTTCTAATATTAGAGATTCTAAATCATGCATAAATAGAAGATTATGTTGGGGATTTCCTCAAGCCAAGCAATTCACAAATCCCTCGTGTACAACCATTCTTATTATTATCATTTTCCTGGACCAGAATGTTGGAGATTAAGGGGTAAAAAAGTGGATATTCTGTAATAAAACAGTAGGTACTTAGCTCCTAAAAATTAAAATAATATATTCTTTACATTATTTTCTTTTGGTCATTTGTGTTGATATCTATTTTCATCTTATTATTCTCTGGACCATATAATAGGATCCATTCCCCATTTAAGGTTAGCTTAAACCCCACATCATGGGTTTCAATTAGTTGGCAATAAAGATGAGAAAGTGAAACAGATTACACAATAAAATTAACATTCAGAAAAACACAGACAGCTAAAGACATAAAAACAAACATATATAGATTACTTACATTGTCATTGCTGTAACTTGAGCACAGCCTTTTATGGAGGGTGAGGCACAAATGGGTATAATTCAGCTCATTCAAGTAACAGGGCATGAGAAGGGTCCCACCCCTTTTATGAGACAAACCATGGAAGCCTTCTGACACAAACTTGAGACATACCCAGATTCCAGAAAATGAAAAAGATCATAAATTTGGGATGGAATAAGATAAAAGAGAGTGTAAATGTAACTGATAATTCAAGAACATAAGTAGCGGTAGCAATACCTGTTGCTGGTGGGTATGTGGATGAGAAAAGAGTGTGGAATTACAGTGAAGTGCAAGTTTAACAGGAAAATACATTGATGGGTTCTGCTTCTGATGATGGCACCGTAAGAGAGGTAGAAGCAATTGAAGGAATTGGATGTACAGAGAAAAAAATTAAAAGTGGTATTTCTCCATTCTACTTCTTCTTCTTCTTGTAATTCAATTTATTTAATAAATAAATCATACTTATATCTTAATAAAAATTTATTCAATCAAATAGGTTAAATTGGATTTTTTTTAATAAAATATATTACACATGCTAAGTTAATTAATTAATTTATTATTATAATATAAAATTAAAAATTTATATAATTTATTAATTATAGATTAAAATATTATATATGATAGTTTTGTCTGCCACAAACACAAAATAAAATTATTTTACCAAAATTTGACGTCGAATTCTGATAAATTTAAAAAAATAAAAATAAAATTAATAAGTCTCTATTTTTGTCTCTGAGACAGACATAACCTTTTTGCCTCTGTTGCAGAAAAATGAGACCCTAATTTTATTAAAATTTATACTAATTGAGGAATTAAAATATTTTCAAATTCTTCAGCTAGTTTAAATTATTTTTATATAATATAAGCTTTTAAAAAATCTAGATTTAGAGAAAATATGTCAAAACCGTTATTATTAAAATAGAACCGAACTGACTTGTTCAACCAATGCAAAAACTAGACTCGATTGTACAATTAACCCGGTGAATTGGCTATAAATCGTGGTCCAATGCATCGATTTTTGAATTTTTGCCTAAATATTTTAGTTCTTGCATTCTCCAAGAATTGAATCTGTTCTGTCTTGAAGATCTTGAAGACAGAGATATCTAACTCCATAGGCTAGTAATTTGATCGTGGATTTAGATGCTCTCTCTAAAGTATTTATGAACTAGATATATTTGAGTTTAGCATATCACTGTGCACTAAGAATAAAGAACAATTTTGCCAAAGGAATGGTGTGTGTGTAATGACAACATAACAGTAATCAAGAGAGAGTATCATACCTGTAGATTTTATCTATTATTATAGAGTTTACATGTGGGTGTTAGGATTCTGAACCTTATGTGTCTCTTTTAGCAGCTCATGCCCATGTTTAACACTGTCGTATTAGGATTATGAGTAAAGACCCAAATTGATCCCTGACAAAAAATGCGGTGGCCAAATTAGTCCCTAAGAAAAATAAACTCGTTGAATAGTCTCCAACAATGTGAAACAGGACCCACGTTAGTCCTTCTGTCAATCCAAAAGTGACGGTGTGAATGACGGTGATGATGTGTCACGTTAAATGACATGCTGAAGCCCACGTGTGTTGGAAGAACGACGTTGTTTGTTGAAACCCACCCATATTGGACACACCATTTTTTGTAAAACCCAAATTTGCCCCTCACCTAACTGTTGGACACTTTACCTTTTCCCTCTTTTCTAACATCGACGCTTCATTGTTGAGAAGGAAGGACGAAGACCGTGGAGTAAACCTTGGTGCCTGCGTTTGGAATACTACGAACTTCTTCAAGAATCGGAGGGAACCAGTGGAAGACAAAGACAACTTGGGAGACTTTGTGAGGCTGAGCATACCGTTAAAAAAAGTAAGAGTATTTATATGTTGAAACATTTTTATATTGTTCTTTGTCATCCTTTTGCTTGTGGTCCTCATGTTGTTCCCCTTTGTTTAATGCTTGATTTTTTTCTGCATGAAGTGGACATTTGTGGTCCATGTTTCCATTTAGGGTTTTGTTTTAAAAGAAAGTAACAATCGGGTGGTGTGGTCCCTGTTTTAGAAAAAGTGCCATGGTTGACCCATTTAAAAACATTTAAAAACCCCATGTTAATCGTTGGAATACATGTCAGCATCCATAAAAAATGTTGCTTTTTTTATTGCTTTGTATTGTTTAACCCTTTCAAAGTCTGTGGCTTCATGGTTTAATGATAGGTTTGGTTTTTTGGTTTTGACAGATGTCCGAATACATAGTGATTGTTTATCATCACGGTGGTATTTTAGTCAGAGATGAAGACGGAGTGATGGCCTATATAAATGGAAGGGTGGACTCATTGCCAGAGATGGACATTGACTACTGCAATATTCGTGACCTTGACACCATGTTTAAGCAATATGGGTATGAAAAATGCAAGAGGATGATATGGCTACAGCCTGGGGTACCCGATTTGGAACAGGGGCTCAGACCTCTTAGTACAAATTCGGATGTGTGTGTCATGTGTGAGGCTGCTCTAGGGAATGACAATGAGATACATGTCTACTTTGATGACTGCATCTCAATTCCGGAGTTTGCTTCACCTACACATGACAGTGAAGAGGATAATGTCATTAATTCAGCACATAACAGGGACCATGAAGAGGTTGATGATAGGGTCAATTCACATGAAGGGTGTGCACAAGGTGATGATGGGGTCAAAGAAAATGAAGACCATGCACAGGCTGCTGATGACCTGAATGCATAAGGTGATGATGGAATGAATTTGGATGAAGACCATGCAGAGGCTGCTGATGACCTGAATGCACAAGGTGATGAGGGAATGAATTCGGACCATGATGAAGACCATGCACAGGCTGCTGATGACCTGAATGCACAAGGTGATGATGGGATCAATTCGGACCATGATGAAGACAGTGTAGAGGATGATGGTAATGGGTCTGAAGATGATAATGCAGATGATGACCATGCTTCCTCACACTCAGATTCATATGAGAGTGTAGAGGATGAGGTTTACGAGCCTCCCCCACCTGGTGTTGAGGATGATTCAGAAGATAATGATGATGATATAAATATGGCAATGGTAGAGAAAAAAAGGCCTACAAAACAGACCCCAAGGAGGAAGGCAGTCAAGAAGGATGCCCCAATTCAAGACTCTGA
Organism: Gastrolobium bilobum; assembly: GCF_033153095.1. Classification (NCBI taxonomy): domain Eukaryota; kingdom Viridiplantae; phylum Streptophyta; class Magnoliopsida; order Fabales; family Fabaceae; genus Gastrolobium; species Gastrolobium bilobum. Next base: position 38,349 of record NW_026896725.1, on the reverse strand, counting down.
ATCTAAAGAAGTTGATGAAGAGAAAGCCATGATGTCATTTGAGGAAGAAGGATATACCTATCTGCCCGAGGAGTTGAGGACTCCTCCTTCAAGTGATGATGATGAGAATGTTAGACCTGTTTTGCCAAAGTTCAATGAACAAGCTTCTTTTGGGCATGTCTATTAAGAACTTGGTATGGAGTTTATGAATCTGGACCAATTTAAGTGTGCAGTAAAAGATTATAATATCAGTCTTGGGAGGAACTTCATATGGGTTAAGAATGAAAAGGTCAGAGTAAGGGCCAAATGCAGTGTAGAAGACTGTGAAGGGATGGTGTATTGTGCCTAGAACAATAAGCAAAGCACATTCCAAGTTAAGACTTTTAACGAGACTCATACATGCTGCAGAGTCTTCAAGAATAAAAGGGCTATAAGAGATTGGGTGGCCAAGAAATTGGAGAAGAGAATACTAACACAACCCAAGATGACCAGGACAGAGGCATTTGAGCACATGAAGGAGGAATACAATGTTCATTTGGATATGTAGAAAGTAAGTAAGGCTTTGAAAAAAGCAAAGGGGATCATTGAAGGTTGTGAGAAGGAGCAATATGGAAGACTAAGAGGATATATGGCTGAGCTGTTGAGGAGCAACCCTGGCTCCAGTTGCAAATTGCAAGTCACCCCCCAACCTATTCCACAAGCATTGCCAATATTTGACAGAATGTACATCTACCTTGATACTTGTAAGAAGGGCTTCAAAGCTGGATGCAGGCCCTTAATTGGGTTGGATGGATGCTTTTTGAAGGGCTATTATGGAGGTCAATTATTGAGTGCTGTGGGTGAATATGCAAACAAGCAATTCTATGTGATTGCATATATCGTGGTTGATAGTGAGACAAAGGATAATTGGGAGTGGTTTCTGACATTATTACAAGAAGATTTAGGGGATCATGCAGTATTTGGTTGGAACTTCATTTCGGATCAACAAAAGGTAAGGCTTTTTTGCTTGTGTTTCCAATTATTTATTTTACATAGAATTGCCCTATTTAATGGTATATTATGTCAGCACTTAATTTTTGCAAGCTAATTGATGTTTGTTCTGTTTATTGATCAAGCAATTATCTGTTGTTGGCAATGTGTTTCACTGCTGTCATTGATGTTAATGATCTTGTTCTGTTGTTGATCAAGCAATTATCTATTGTTGCCAATGTGTTTCACTATTGTCATTGATGTTAATGAACTTGTTTTGTCGTTGATCAATCAATTCTCTGTTGTTGCCAATGTTTTTCATTGCTTTCATTGATGTTAATGAATATTTTAGATTTCCTTGTGAACATGTTTGTTCTGGTTGCTATCATTGATGATCCGAAATTATACAGTATACGTGTGTTCTGTTTGATTTGTCCATGTAGTGGTCTTCTGTTGCCTTGCTGTCATTTATCATCCATCTGCTTTTTAATGACCTTGACAAGTCCTCCACAAATTTTATCAAAAACCATTTTAGTCCTTTTTTTTAACAAAAGGAACCATATTGGTCCCTAACATTTTTATCGGGGGTACATATTGGTCCCTGCTGCAGATCTTTTAACATGGGCACTTAACACACCAGCACTGTCATTTCCCCTTGTACATGCTGATATTAATCATGCTGATACGAGATTGTATTTTAATTTTTTTTTGTCGTTCACATACAGGGACTTGTCCCAGCCTTGAAGGAAATTATGCCAAGTTCACACCACAGGTTCTGTGTACAACATGTATGGAAGAACTTCATCAAGCAGTGGAAGGATAAAGAGACAAGAGGAATTGTATGGGAATGTGCTAGATGCACCACTGTTCCCAATTTGAGAAGGTCATGCAAAGGCTGAAGACTCTAAACGAACCAGCTTGGAAGTATCTTGACAATATACACCCTTCATATTGGGTTAAGGCCTATTACAGTCACTGGCCTAAATGTGACAACATCACGAATAATATGGTTGAGGTGTGGAATGCAAAGATTGTGAATTATAGGGACAAACCTATAATGACATTGTGTGAGGAATTGAGGTGCTACATAATGCGAAGGATGGCAGCACACAAGAGGATTCTACAAACCTTTAGGGGTAAGATAGCACCTGCACAGTAGAAGAGGCTGGACCAGTTGAAGGTTGGAAGAAATTCTTAGACACCAACATGGACTGGAAACTTGTTCCAAGATCTCTATGAAGTATCTGGAAAGGGTCAACGTGTTGGGGTGAATTTAACTCAACAATCTTGTAGTTGTAATGTTTGGCAGCTTACTGGATTGCCTTGTGAACATGCCATTGCTGCCATTGCACACAAGAATGAACCTGTGGAAAATCATGTTCACCAATGGCTGACAGTGAATGCTTTGCATGCCACTTATGAACACACTCTCAACCCAGTCAATTCCCAACAATATTGGCCAGCTTGTGATGCCCCAAAACCACTTCCTCCACGCTTTAAAAGGCCTATTGGACGTCCAAAAAAGCATCGCAAGAAGGATCCCGCTGAAGAGCTTATGAAGACCAACAAGAAGCTTAGAAAGACTTACACAGTTCAATGCTCCAAGTGTGGTGAGACTGGTCATTACCCCAAGACATGTAAAGGACCTGCTGGTGGATCAAAGAAAAAACCTAAACCGGTTAATGTTGAATTGGCCAGTCAAGGACAGTTGAAGAAATCATCATGAGCATGAGTCAGGGCTGCCCTCCACCAGAGACAAGCAGCCAGCATGCACCAAATGTAGTTGAACCAAGAGGCAGCAACCCACCACCATGCAATCCTGCTGAGGCAGTGACCAGTGAGACAGCAGCTGCAACTAGCAGTGGCACCAGAGCCAGATTCATGGGCTTCATGACTACACCAGGATTCAGGCCACCTAGGCCAGCCCCACATAACTGATTTGGAATTGTAATCACTGACATTAGGCCAGTTCGAATGTGACAGTTGGCATTTTTTTATACTTATTAGGCCAGTAGCTTGGAATTGTAATTAGGCCAGATTTTTGGTATTAGTTTGGTATTAGCCCTGTTTAAATTATTCACTAATGGCTTTTTTTTGTATGCCTATGGTTATGGCCATATTAAGTATGAACACTTTGTTTTTTGGGAAGACAAAGTGTTCCTACTTAATGGTTTATTATGTCAGTTGGAATTGTAAGTACAAAGTGATGATATCAATGGAATATGTTTTTTGGATTACTAAATATCTTATGTCATTACTATTTTTCATTGTTGTCATTGTTGTGAAATGAATGGAAGATTATGTCAGTTTGGTTACTATCTGTATTCACTGTCATGACTGTATTCAATACTGTGAAACAATACTATTTTTTGTTTATGTCATTACCATCTCTTTGGCAGATTTCTTGTCCTGCTTATATTTTGTATTCTGTGTCATTTTGGGGTCATATGTAAACATACCTGAACTTAGCACATTGGTCCCTGTTATATACTTTATAAGTCCTCCACAAATTTTATCGAGGACCATTTTAGTCCCTGTTATTTTTCACAGTTGGCCACATTGGTCCCTAACAAATTCATCGGGGCCCAAATTAGTCCCTGCTAAACATGACAGTAAGACCAATGCCACAAAAAACTGTTACCACAGAAAGCTCATTCCCCCCTTCTGTATAATTCCCTTCATCCTTGTTGTTAGTGTTCAAACAGTCTTTTGACTTTTTAATTGGCATTTCCAGATAACTTAACACTTAGCAGATTGTGCTTTAAGAACAATTAAGTTCAAGGACATTAACCAAATTATATACATTGCATGAACAACATCTCATTACATCCCAACAATGGTCTTTCCATTACAGAGAAGCATGCATATTACAGATTAAAAATGAATATTTCACTCCACCCTACTACAAAGATATAGACATATTACAAAGACAATGATAATGGATCCAGCAAAAACCCTAGCACACCTACACACATGCATCATTTCCTTCTCAACCCTTTCAAAGTGTTCGTGCATCTTCATTGATATGTCTTCAATCTTTATACAGTGCTCATTAATCTTCTTTTTGTGGTCATTCACCTCCAGCTGCAGTTCATCATTGAGCTTCATGTCCAAAAATTTCAACTTGAACTCCATTTCAGCTACATTCAACTCTAGCTTGTTAATTGTCCAATCTTCCAGCTCCATGGTATCAGATGTAGCATCATCCACCCATGTAAAAAAGTTACAGTGTGGCTTCTTTTCCTAAACCAAATTCAACTATACAGTTAATAAGATTGACATACCAAAAATAACGCATGAAAGAATCAACCTCACCTTGAAGTTGGGGCCCCCGAAAAATGATCTATTAGGGTTTCTAGGTGTCTTGGAGGTGTAAACAACATTGTGCCTCCCACATTTACACAATGGAGCAGCTCTCCTTCTTCCACTTCTGAACCTAAATGAACTACTTGAGCTCCCCTTTCCAGAAGACATAACCATGGCATAAAAACAAAGAACAACCCTAAATCGAACAGTATGCACCCACCTTCCCTACACCGTCAATCAATTTTCCCCAAATTCATGCGTTCAACCTTCGATTCGATGCCATGATTTCTGGTTTAAGTTGAACCCTAACAAAAAAATGACGGTGTTTCTTGGATGAAAGAGAACTGGTGTGTCCAACGTGGATGAGTTTCAACAAACGACGTCGTTCTTCCAATACACGTGGGCTTCAGCATGTCACTTAACGTGACACATAATCACCGTCATTCACACTGTCACTTTTGGATTGACAGAAGGACTAACATGAGTCATGTTTCACATTGTTGGGGACTATTCAATGAGTTTAATTTTCTTAGGGCTAATTTGTCTACCGCATTTTTTGTCAGGGACCAATTTAGGTCTTTACTCTAGGATTAATATCTTTGATAAATATCCTCCTTTGATTATATCAAGTTTTTATTTAGATTGCCCCTTATTGGGCATTATATTAAATGAGCCTCTCATATGAGTCCATAACAGTTGTCCTTCAGCCAAGCAATCTGGGTATCCGGGCTACTGGGGTGCATATAGCTTTAAAAATCATCCGGACTTCAAAAGGTTTTAATACCTATCTGGGTATCAAAAAATTTCCTGGGTTTCTCACGGTGAAGCATCCGGGTTTACATTCATAATTATTCGGATTCCCATTTAGGAGTATCAAGGTTTATTATATTAGTTCTAAGGGATAATGTATATGTCTCCTATCTGGGAAAATTGAATTTTTAACTTGCCAAGATATAATTTATATTAATTTAATCGAAGTTGTGACTAACCTTGGATTGCTTTCACCTTCTGATGATGAGTTGCCCCCAGGTCCATCTTTTACCAACCCAGTTCAACTGCTCAATATAAGATTTACCGTATTTTGTTATGGTAAGAAGTTCCCCTTCTATAATCTGGTTCATGGTCTTTGTCCAACATAGTTTCTTATATTTTTGACTCTATATGAACCGAATTAGTTTTACACTTAGTCAAATAATGATTCGATATTTACACGTGACTTTTGCTCTCACTAGCGTGTTGTAGCCAACATACACCGTCTTTGTATTTCGTGTGCATTAAATGCACGAATTGCTTCACCCATCTAATCATTACTTTTGGAGTGAATTGATGCTTATTCCCCTATCGATTATTATTCGTGACTCCAGCGGTTACACTTCACGTTTCATATTTATATTCCCTTTTTTTCCTTTTCTTCTTCATATTTACAACTTATGAGCGTCTTGCTATGTGCTTTTTCCAATTTTATCTTCTTCAGTATGAAGGATTTGTTTCAAAGCGCACTCTCAATTCTTATCATCTTTAAGACAGGTACCATCATTTATCCTTTGGAACTCCTTTTCCATTGTCGTATTTTGAATATTTGAGGAGTTCATATTCTCAAACCCTCATTTATCTGGCACATCTGTCATTTCTTGTGTATTTAAATTCTTCAAAGTTTTTATCTTCGGTTATACTTTCACCTTTGAATCTTGTCATTTTTTCTCCATATTATGATATATTTTGTGAAGTTGTTGAATCTCACTTAGCTAGTATAGTGTTTTGGTATTTATGGGTAGTTACCATATTACCTTCTCTCCATTTTTCGTGAAACATTAGAGTGTTCGTTATATTTAATTTCTATCAAAAATGAGAGGGAAGAAAAATCCCCAACCTGTTGTTGTTCGTGATGGGAATGAGAAAAAGGATGAAATCGAGTTTCTCAAAAGGATCCCCCTGGGTTTCGGTATTGGCTTTGGGGAATAACTAGAACTGAAGAGGAAGAACGTGAAGCAATGCTTCATGGATATCGTGCTTGGAAGCACTGAAAAGAAATTTGGATCAACTAGTTTTGGGAACCGAGGTCAAGGTCGTCTTACCACAAATACTCAAGCTTTCCATGTAATAGGAGCTGAGGTCAAGGCCAATCTGTCCTAACCAAACAAGTTTCCCACCATATTTCAAAACCTCGAGTCTCAAATAGGGGGACTCAAAGCAACCCTTGTTATTCTTATGTCTTCTTGAGTTATAAGCTTATATAAAGATGTTGTGACTCTTTAGCCGAGTCCACTTTGTCAAGTTGCCACTGTGGAAATATTTCGTCATCTAACTCAGCTTCTGGTGATACAAATAATTCTATTTCGATTCGGATAAATCTGCAAGTTTATCAACTAGTGATTCTTCAACTAGTAGCTATTTTGATTTAGCTATGCTCATCAATTTCTTCTGATTATAATTGTTCTTGTTTTAGGTATTTATGGGTCATCTCTTTCAGAGATTATAGGGGAATCTCGCTCTGCTAAGGTAGATTCTGAGCATTGATGAGTCTCTAATTTACTATGTATTAAGGGTCAATATGAGCATGAAATTAATTTAAAAGTAATTAAAAGTTATGAGAATTATAATTAAATTTTTATTTTATTTTTAATAATATTCTCATAAGATTTCTTATATTTTGCAGTAATTTCAGCTCAATAAAGAGATAAATTGGAGATATCAAGCAGAGTAGCTTTGGATTTCTGAATCATTGAAGATCTTATCAAATCTTCATTTGAATATTTTTAAGGAAAGTTTTCCATTAAAATAAAAAGGGAAATATTTGAAGAATTGGATCAAAGATACGATTAGAGATTATAGTGAAGATTCCATTGAAGATATGATGGAAAATTAAAAGATATGGTTTTCATCCCTATAAAAGGCATCTCTTGGAAACACAAAAACACAATTGGACAGAGGCAACAATATTCAGAGAAAGAGACTCACGCTGGAGATCAGGATTCCGGAGAACTTGAAGATTGAAGACCATTGATCTTTCTTCTTCATCTTTTTCTTTTCTTTCTTTGTTATGAATTCTTTTAATTTCTTTAATTTGTTAAAGCTAGATATGTCTGGCTAGTTTTCTTTTTGTAGTTGGGATCACGGACCCGATGTGAATCCTTTATATTTTCTATATTGTTTTTATAATTTAAATAGTTTGTTTTTTTTATTCTACCTGTGTTAATTTTTCCATATCCTGATTAGAATTGGCCACTCTAATTATAAGGCTTTGAGGGTTAGACATATTGGGATTTTAGTCTGGACAAGGGTAGAATAAAAATTTGTGTATGATCTAGACATAGGCTTACATAGATTGCAGACTTATAATTCATTTGCTTAATGCTTAATTCAAGAGGGATTACTAGGACACTAGAATTCTAATTGGGTTAAAGGGTTGAAATCACTAAGACATTAGGGTTCAACTAATTTATAGGGAAATAATGGATTGTCTGAGGAAACCAATTAGTTAATTATAAAATACAATATAGGAATATAAGGGAGGATCGGAGGTGAAGTGCATCCTGGCTACAGTCATTTTACAAATTTTTCACCAATATTTTCTTAACGTTCTTGATACTTTTGCATGCGTTCAAATTTAATTGTTTTTAAATTTTCTGTTTTAAATTTAATTGTTTTTAAATTCTGTTTTGAAATCTCAAAATCAATTACTTTCACAATACAAACAAATTTTATTTTCCAACTTAAGGGGAATAGTTGAATTAATACTTGGAACATTAATCCTCGAGGGAACGATATCTTACTTATCACTTTATTACTTGAGACGAATGGTATACTTGCCGATTTCGCAATAAGGTTTTGGCGCCATTGCCGGAGATTAATTACGCCAATATTAGTCTTAACTTTCGATCTTTGAGATTGGAATTTTTAATTTTTAATTTTTTTATTTTAATTACTGATTTGATTTCTCTCTTTTATGCAAGGTAAAGCTAACAGTGAACCTTTACAGTTTGATCCAGAAATCGAGAAGACTACAAAGAAGAACCCGAAGCTAACCAAACTAAAGAAGCAAGAGGGATCTTTGAGTTCAGAGCCAAAAGTAGAACCTGAGATGGCCGCTCACAATCCACCACCACCGGAGGAGGAATTGATGGAGTCAATCTTGGCTCAAATGTTCACAAGGCCAAATTCTAGCAACATCAGACCACCAATCAACGCCAATAATTTTGAAATCCAGCCAGCACTGATATCCTTGGTGTAGAAAAATCCATTTAGCGGGAAAGATTATGAAGACCCCCATGATTTAATGGACAGATTTCTGAGAATCTGTGACACTACTAAGCATAACGGGGTGTCAGATGATGCAATTAGACTCCGACTGTTCCTTTTTGCTGTAACAGGGAAAGCTCTCAGATGTTTGGATAGACAAGCTCCCAACAGCATCAGAATGTGGGATGAGCTGGCAGCCAAATTCTTCGCAGAGTACTTTTCCAGGGAGAAATACAACAAGTTGGTGAATGAAATTACCAACTTCACTCAACAGCAAGGATAAACTCTATGTGCAACTTGGACCATATTCCAAGAATTGATCAGAAAGTGCCCCCAGTACGACTTGCCGGACGGAAAGAAAGTTAGAGTCTTCTACAATAGAATGACACCAGACTCTAGAATGGTTGTCAATGGTGCAGCTGATGGAACCATAGGGAAGAAGACAACAGCTCAAACTTTAGAGCTGATTGACTATATGGCGAGGGCTGAGAACACATCAATGACAGTTCAACCAATTCAACCAAGAAAGGGAATTCTGCAATTGGGAAACAATGATGCATTGCTAGCAGAACAAAAGATCCTATCTCAACAGATTGCCAGTTTGAATGTTAAGTTGGACAAGATGCAACTTGCTACAGCTCAAGTTAACTCGGTTAACTGTGAGTATTGCAAATGAGAGCATGAGACCAACGAGTGCCCAACCTTGGTGGGATCAGATGCATTACAAGTTAACGGGGTCTGGTATGAGCCAAAACCACTGCAAAACTTTCAGAGAAACCAGAACAATGCTCCAGGGAACAATTTCAAAAGGAGGGTTCAAAGGGGAAGGTTGGATTACAAATCCAACAAATACTTACGACCTCCTCCAATTCCACAGACTCAACCATCTGAATTAGAAAGAGCTTTACTGCAGTTGACAAAGACCACTGATGAATTCATGCAAGAGACCAGATCCGCTTTCAAGAATCACGAAGCATCTATAAGGAATCTGGAAACTCAAATTGGGAAGTTGTCAAGACAATTAGCTGAGAGAAATCCAGGGACATTCTCCAGTGACACCATAATCAATCCAAGGGAGCATTGCAATGCCATCACTACTAAAAACGAGGATCTAGAAAAAGTGGAAGTGTAAGAACCCGTACCGTTAATTAAGAAAATTAATTAATTAATTATGCAAAAATAGAAAATAATTCCATAATTGACCATAATAATTATTATGAGACTTAAATAATTATGGTAAGTGAGTAATAGTACTGAAAGTCGCTTTTCAGACGAAAAATGCAGATACTGGTTCTGCTAGTCGATATAAATGCGTACCGAAAAAGTATCCCAAAAAATTATAATAAGTGCATGATAATTCCTAGAATATTATATAGGACTAGTAAAACAAGTTTCAAGTTAAAATAATGAGAACTGGTGCCAGAAAATGACACTAGCTATGAAAAGCGCGTACCAGAAAGGTGCTCCGAAAAATATAATAAAAATATGATAATTCTTGTAAAATTGAGTAGGTTAAGAATCCTGAGTTTGAGACTAAAATACTAAGCGTAGCTATTTACGTTAATATTGTGTTATTATTTAAGTGTGGCCTATAAATAGGCCCTTGCACAATAACCTAGGCTGATTCTTCAGCCACCTTACGTGAGAATTGGAGCCAGCTGCTGCCACCACCCTTCCTTAGCCTCCCATGCTTGTTTTTGTGCCAAGTCTTCACCTTTTCTTCTCTTTTTCACCATCTAAACACTTGGTTGAGTGTGTGTGAGCTTTGTGAAGGAGGTGAGTGTTTCTTTCTGAGTTGTAGATGTTGTTGGTAAGGTGTTGAGGGGCTGAGTTGGTGTCCCTTTGGTGAGAGCTCTTTTTCTTGGCTTGAGAAGCTTCAAGAAGCTTCCTTTGTGTAGAAAGGTCCAAGCTTGTGTTGACATTTTCGTTTCTTGAAGAAGTCAGAACTGTGAGGAGCCATTGGTGAGCTCCAAGAGCACTCCTTCCTCTGTTTTCAAGTTGGGTATGTGGTTGAACCTTTGAACTTCAGTTTAATGGGTTAAAGTTGATGTTTTGGTATGTTTAATGAGTTAAACAAGTAACCAACTGTTGTATGAACCTAAAACAGAATAAAAATGCATGCTTTGACGTTTTAAAGTGTTAAAAATGGTACCTTGGATGGATATCTTCGTGAATGCAGAAGCTGTTGTCTGTCGCGAAATATCTGGATATGTGTATCCGGATATTGTTATCCGGATATGGGGTCCTTTGATATCCGAATAGGGATATCCGGATATTGTTATCCGGATATAGGGTCCTTTGATATCCGAATAGGGATATCCGGATATGCATATCCGAATATGATATCCAGATATGCATATCCGAATATGTCCCCGACAAATATCCGGATATTCTGGGTTTGCGAGGAATAATAGCTTACTGTTCATCCAGAACTGATGTTTGGGGTTTGTGGACCCTTGTTTGAGGAAGTTGAACTTCTGTAATAATTGAACTAAGTCAGAATCAAGTGATTAAGGGCTTGTGGCTTGTGTGAAGCCTTAAGACGTAAAACGTAAGAAAATGCGTTGTCTTTTGTTGAATGCTTGTAGAGTATGATTATTGATATATTATTGGTCCATAACAGATTGTGATACTGCTGTGTTTGGACTTTGAGATTGTGTGGACTCTTGGCTGGGATAGCTAGCTTGCAAGGTAAGCTTTCGTGTCCTCGGTTTAGCCATTGTCTGTTCCACCATACTCCATGGGGGGAATGGTTTATATGCATAATGTGTTTTCATGTATTATTTTCTGTCATTTATGATTATTGAGTTGAGACTTATGTTGGGCTTTGTTGCCTTATTTGGGTGAGCATGAGAGTTGTCCATGCCACTATATTGTTAGTAATTTTAGCTTGAGTTGTATAAACTGCTAGTTGGTCCGGTCTACGTGTTGTAGTTCCGTGACTAGAGACATATATCTGTTATTTTAATTAATGAGATATTTCAGTTAGCTGTCTTTGCAATTTACATACAGGTATGGTTTTATTAAATGATTAATTAAGTAAGTTGGTAATGATAATGACGTCATAAATGAAAAGAAAAAGATATTCCACATTTTTAACTAAGCGCAGCTTAATACGATGATATAATAACCTTACCGAATATATACGGGGTGTTACAGGAAGCTCCTACAAGCAAGAATGAGCACACTCAAGAAGGCAAGGAAAAAGCAAAAGAGCAACCTCCTGTAGTTCAGAAGAAGCAATGAGATTTCTCAAGTTTTGAGAAACCTCCATATCCCATGGGGAGCAAGCAACACGAGCAAAGGAAGCAAATGTCTAAATTTTTAGATATTTTTAAGAAATTGTAAATTAACATTCCTTTTGCAGAAGCTCTGGAGAAAATGCCTTTGTATGCTAAGTTCCTGAAGGAGACGTTGTCTAAGAAGTGGAAGCTCACAAAGGATGAACCTGTTACACTAATAGAAGAGTGCAGTGCAATCATACAGAAAAACTTGCCTCCAAAGTTGAAGAATCCAGGGAGCTTCAGTATTCCATGCACCATCGGCAAGACGACCATAGAGAAAGTCTTCTGCGATATTGGTGCCAGCATAAATGTGATGTCCCTCACCCTGATGAAGAAGCTGGGAATTGATGAAGTAAAGCCAACGAGGATGAATGTTCAACTGGCCGATCGCTCAATAATGCAAGTACATGGTATTGTGGAAGATGTGCTCGTCAAGGTAAACAAATTTCTAATTCCTGTTGATTTTGTTATTCTTGACATTGATGAAGATGCCAGTGTGCCTATGATCTTCGGAGGCCATTCCTAGCAACCTCAGGAGCGCTAATCGATGTACCTAAGGGTGAATCGATAATGTGCGTAGATGGAGAGTGAGCAACATTCAAGGTACTTACAAATGAAACTTCATTGCCTGCATCTCAATCTAAAGATCAAGTTAACTACATTGCGGAGAGAAAGGTTGAGGAAGGGAACAAGAAGGAAGTCCATCAGCGGCGTGAAGAAAGCAAGCCAAAGGTTAAGATGGAAGAGCAAGGAAAAACATGTGAAAACTAAGGGCCTGTTTGATTTCAGTTTTGTAAAACAGTTTTTTAATTTTAAAAACAAAAAAATAAAAAAAACTGTTTGACAAAGCTGTTTTGTAAAAATAATTTTAAAAACTGTTACTAGATTTTAGTTTTTAAAACAAAAATTAGGAAACAGCTAAATGGTGTTTTGGTTCTCTTTTTTAGTTTTTTGTTCTCAAAACAAGTGAAAACACGGAGAACAGCTATTTTCATTAATGGCAAAGATGTAAATATGGTGTTATCTTTATTCTCATTTTACAATATAAGTGAAATGTATTGAGCTAGGATTTGAGGGCGGCAAAGTAGAAACCATCTGAAGCCACTAAGCGCACGCAAAAGGATTAGCTTATCGTCTCTTCCTCAGGTGTAAGGTACAACTTCGTTAACCTTAAAGCTTCTTGTAGTTTTGTTTAGCATTTATTTTTCCTGGATCCATTTTTGTTCCTTTTTTTTTTGGGTTGTTCCTTTACAACTGATTGTATGTTCTTTAAGAATGGCAAACCACCATTGTTCTTTCTCTCTCTTTCTAAAACCTCTCCCAGATTTCTCTCTTTGTGTGTAAACTATATTCTGATGTGTAGATCTTAAAAAGTGGCCATTTGGATGGATAATGTGTCTTAGGGTTTAAAAGGGTTTTTCTTTTTCTTCAATGGCTACACCCTTTAGAATATGAATTGAGTGCCATGTTTCCGAATGCATCTCCTTGTTGCAGGCTGGTGAGTTGCTTCTGTGTTCATACCCTGTTGCAGTTAAATTTCTCATCATTCTGTTAATTTTCCCATGGATGTTCATTTATTCATTTAGTTTATATCATATAAATAATATTAATGCAAAGGAAGATGTGTATCGGGTTTGATGAAAATTTGTTGAATTAAAATGGATACTGAATATAGCTGTGCATATTTGCAATGATTGAAAAGTTGTATAATAACATTTGTATCCATTAAGTTAAACGTGTATGAGAGGGGGTCCATGAAATTCTGTTAGTACAATTTAACATTATTTTCAACAATAATAGTGCACTAATATACATTATCAATCTTTTCTTGGCTAGGTTGTTGCCTTGGCTAGTTTGAGCTACTCCTCACATTTGAAAAAAGACCTGTTAGAATTTCTCTTGATAAGATTGGTCTCCATCTGACTATATGCTCTGGATATAATAAATGAATTGACTCCTTCTTTGTTGAAAAAAATATAGCTCTAATCTTCCTTAAGTAATAAGTAAAAACACGGTGTCCTTGTCTTCAAGTCTCTGCCTCTGGGCATGAGCTTTATAATATCACACAATCCTACTCTCTTCTTTTACTAAAATAGACCTTGTCACTTGTTAGCAATTAACATATATTGACCTTCTTATACTTAAAATGTTGTGGAATTTAAATAGTCTTATTATCTTTCTTCTTCCTCCAAGATTGGTTTATTTGGTTAGTATATCTGTATATGTGTTTTCTTTTGTTGTAGTTGCGGATAAACCCAAACAGGGTAACATGACATTGTGTTTTCTTTTGTTCTCCCAAAAACCATATACTTATGATTTCAAAAATGCAATTATATTTAACATTTTGAAATGCTCATACCAGTAATAGTAACAAGATTGTCTTTATGTTGTTCACGATAGATGGAAACCAATATTGACAAACATGAGTAAAAGGTCTGGCCAGATTCAATAGTTAAGTCTTATATCCAGATTATGGTTGAAGAGGTTACCAAAGGAAATATGCAGGCTGGTGTTTTTAACTCTAAAACATGGAATTCCATAAAGGATAGGTTGAATTCCATAGCTAACCGCTCTTTTAATGTTAAGCAAATAAAGCAAAAGTACAATAGACTGCGGTCCAAGCATCGTGAGTTCTCTTTACTCTTGCAACACACTGGATTTGGTTGGGATGCAGAAACAAATATTGTTACTGCTAGTGAAGAAGTATGGCAAATATTGTTAGGCACATTCGGAGGCTGCTCAATTTCAAAAGAAAAGATGTGAGCATTACAAGTTATTGGGAATCATATTCAATAGAAGTACTGCAACCGGAATACTTCATCATTCCTCTACTCAAGACCCACCAAATACAGATGAAGAACAAGAGCTTGAAAATCAATACCTTAATAATGGGGTTCATGTAGATCTTGATGGGGATAGTTCAAATGATGACATACAAACAACTGAGTACAACACACATGGGAGAAAGCGCAAAATTCAAGTAAGAGAGCGCAAGTCACACAAAGAGTCTAAAACATATCAAATGGGAGATGCACTTAAAGCATGGGCCGAAGCATCTAAAGCAAGAGCAGAAGAATCTTTAGCTAAAGCTGAAAAGCATAGGGCCACTCCTTCAGTTGACTATTCTATTGCAAAGTGTGTGATTGCCCTTGATGAGATTAAAGATATTGCTAATGACATCTACCTAAAACCTTTGCAAAAGTTTATGGAACCTAGTTGGAGGGAAGTGTTTCTTACCATGTGTACTGATAGGAGAAAGATATGGTTAGATAGTCTTGATTGAGAACCTTTGCATGTGTGAATAATGTTTTTTGGTTGGGTTATGTCATGTTGTAGTTTGCTACACTTAAGTTTTTTGGTTCCGTCATGTCATGCTGTTTTTTGGTGTTACACAAAGGAACCCACTTGATCGTATGTGTAGTCTTGACTTGGGGGATTCTGTATAGTAGGATGTATAATTTTCAACCTAACTTATGTATTTTGTTGTGTAGCTGTAGCATAATAGTTATAATAATTTGAAGTGTTATGCACAGAGTACTTTTGTTTACTGTCTCTTTGCCAAATGAATGTTTTTAAGTTATCCTTTAAAACATTACATACGATTAAAAAAAATTATTAAATGAAATTGACAAAAAAAATAGTAATCAAACAAGTTTTCTATTTTTTGACTTTAAAAACATGTTTTTAAAACAAAATTACCAAGCAAATTTTTTTGTTTTTTAAGTTTTAAAACTATTTTAAAAACAATTTTATCAAACAGATTTTTTTCTTCTTTTGTTCTGAAAAATAGTTTTCAAAAACTGTTCTACAAAACTGTTTTAAAAATGAAAAAATGAAAACTCAATCAATCAGACCCTAAGTTTAAAGTTCTTGAGAACCCTCATCCTCATCCACATGCATATGATCATGAAAAGATACAATACTGGACCAAGAAGACTGAGTAATCAATGGTAGCGTGCTTTCAACCACCATAATGACAAGGGGTACGTCAGGCTCGTGACGTAAAACAAGCGCTAATTAAGAGGCAACTCAATAAGTTTGTTTTTTATTTTATTATTTTATTTTTATTTTATTTTGTTTTGTTTTTTTTTAAAAAAAATTATTTTCTTTTATTTTATTTGAAAAAAATTATTTTTTTTGTTTTTTGTTTTTTATTTTTTGTTGATTAAGAGATGATGTATTTTAAGTGGTTGTGAAAAATTTCAGGTGATTGAAAATTTTGTGAGAAAAATAAAGGAGTATCACTTCTCTGCGCCTCATACTCCAAATTGGCGTATGGTACGCCAAAAATCCAGTGATTTCTGTAAGAGACTATCTCCGTCAGCGCTTCGTACACAAAGTGGCGTATCAAACGCCAATTCAAAGAGGCTTCTGTTTCTCACGCCAAATTGAGTTTGTTATAATTTTTTATGGGGAAAGTGTCCGTAAATCTCAATGATACACACTATGTCATTTTAAGTTAAACGCTGCATTTTACAATGAAAATTTCTCACCAGCTCCGTGTGCGTCCTCCACTCTTCTTGCGTTCTCTATTCTTCCCTAATCCACATGTATGTTATTCATTCTCCTTTCTCACTGAAATTACCTTTCCCCACCGTTCTCATCTTCATTCTAATCTCTGTTTATCTTCAAGTTCCTTCCCACCCGCTGTGTGCGCCAAATATGTCCTCCATTATTCTCATCCCCTTTCACATGTTTTCCCTTAGTTTTTATTTCCATCTCCATTATTTTTCTCTCTCTTCGTTTTAGCTTTTTTGAACTGGGTATTGTCATGATTTCGCTTTTGAGCATTAGAAGATCTACACTAGAATATGGGTCAAAACCTAATTGGGTTTTATGTTTGCGGTTTGGGATATGATCTGAGTGCTTTTTCTTGTATTATTACGGTCAAATTATCTGATTTGATTGCTTGCTACAAGATTTTGTGAGCTCATGCATGGGTTTTATAAAGTTATCCGAGTGTACGTTCTTAGGAGTGATTTAATTTGAGGTACTATACTGCGTTTGGTTACAAATTTTCTGCCTAAATTGCATGCTTCATTTTGTTTTTCTATTATGTTGTGTACGCTTACTGGTGAGTGTGTTATTGAAGTGGGTTTACCGTTTTTCCATTTCCCTGATGTGGTCTTGGTAATGTGTCAATTGAGGTGTGCAATTGGTCTAATTTCAGTGCTAAAAACCTACTAATAAGCATGTTGTTTATGGGTTTAACATGTTCTCTTAGTTTTATTTTCTGGCGATATTGGGTGTTGTGCCCTAAATTTTGTTATTAGGA
Source organism: Gastrolobium bilobum (assembly GCF_033153095.1). Classification (NCBI taxonomy): domain Eukaryota; kingdom Viridiplantae; phylum Streptophyta; class Magnoliopsida; order Fabales; family Fabaceae; genus Gastrolobium; species Gastrolobium bilobum. The sequence continues at coordinate 21,297 of NW_026896725.1, read as the reverse complement.
TATCCGTATGGAATGCATATAGCTTTGGCTTGATTTGATATCCATTTGATTCAATTGTTTTAATGTTTTAACTCATTTAGCTCTGGTTGATTTTTAACTAAATTAGAAGCATTTAGTTAGGTTGGTTCCATTTTCACTATAAGAATCCACTTGCCCAACTGAAAAGTCACCCAGGAATCAATCTTAGTGTTCTTATTTGATCCATTGATACCAAGCCATGGCCTTCCGTTCCAAACAAAAAGGGGCAATTTGATATCTCTGTTCCTCTTCATTCTTATAGAAATATAAAAATTGCTCAACTTTGAAAATGCAAGTTTGGGTATCTTCAGACCCATCAAATCTTGGGACTTTGATCCTTAGATTACGTGTCCCTTGAGTGTCTCTAAGATTTGCAGTGCTGTGATTTGTATCAGTTAGGGACGTTGATGTGGTTATTTCACGGTAGTTGTCAAAATTTGCACAGAGTTTGCAAGTGAATTCTCGAAACATTTTGTTCATTTTCTACTTCAAACTCTCCACTGATCTGGAATGCATTTCTGGAGGCATGGTTGCAATGGAAGCACGATTTTGATAAGATAAACCTATGAGTGTGTAACAAGGAAGGAAAAGAGAAAGGAAACTTGAATATATATATTTTTTGCAATTTACTATGTTGTTTGTTTGGTATGAAAATTAACGAGTCTATGTTAGGAGTTTATGAACCTGTGACTCGAAAATAGTTGTTTGGTTTAGTTCTGTGACTTGTGTCCTTTATGATGCATGCATCTTAGCACTATCTATTTTGCTAAGCTGAGATGTCAATTTTTTTGGGACAAACATGCATTTTGATAGATGATGGAGCTGGTTGGGAAGAAAATGTGTATGCTTATTGTATTTGTTTGTGTAGGCTAAGAAGGAAGAGAACATCTATCTGGGCCTACACGGAGCGCCTCCTTCACAACCAAAACAGCAAGAGCTAAATTCATCCAACTGGAAACAGCGGTTTAAGCAAAAATTGAAATAAGCTGATAAGAGAAATAATGGGATAGGAAGGGAAAACAAATTGAATAACTTGAAGCACTACAGTCTGGTGCCCCCAAACAGTTGTTGTGTGGTTAATGAGGATGATAATTCTGAGTTCAAAGGAAGGAATATTGTTCAAGGAATCTTGCAGCACACGTGAACTTGCTTATATCCCATACAAGGGGTGGGAAATACTATATGAACAACAATTGTGAAGGAAGCTGTATATATTCTTATAGAATCGTGATATGTATAAGTTAATTATATCAATGTTAGTTTTGTATTTGGGATTGAATGATCCTTCAACCAAGATTGATGACAACTAAAATATATTGTTAATGTTGAGGTATATAGATCAATTTTTTGAGCAATTGATAGCTTGGATGGTATTGCTATTGCAGAAAAAACATGATGACAACAAAATTTCTTCGTGATAGGCTACATTTAACTTGAGATTCTCAATTGAAATAGAATATGGTAAACCACAATGGACAAGTACACAAATAAATAGAGAATATATGCAGGTTACATTGGCTTTACCATTAACTAACCTAGATACAAAAAAATACATTGATATTTATGTATACAAAAAAAAACCCCTGCAATTACATTGAACCCATCCAACAACCTAACTACCATATACCAAAATATTATGTAATAAATATACAGAACCCAACAAATACAAATAGTTATCTTTGTACCTGAAAAATCACAATAAATGAAAACCATTAGCTATTTTTTGACATTCAAAAAATAGTTCATAATAAATTAGTGCTTACCAAAATGTATCTTTGTACCTGGAAAAAAAATGAAATGCATTAGCAGCTTTTTAACTCAAAAGATAGTTCATAGTAAATTAGTGCTTACCAAAATGTCACAGTGAAAATATGTTCAATAAATATTATTCCTTTTGCTTCTCCCTTAAAACATCCATCTACAAATGAAATATCACAAACTAATTATCAAATTTAAGGAAGAAAACTAGCTATAAATAAAATCTTAAGAAAAATACCTTATGCTTATGACAACCGATTTTATTGTGACCCTTTCCTCCACAATAACTACAAGTCTTTTGTTGTTTTAAAGACAACCTAAGGCTTGATTTTATTCGTGAAGCAACCTTCAGACGCCCTTTTGTTTTGATTGGATGGATGAGATCACGCACATAATTAATGAGTGAAACTTGCGATACAATTTTAGGAGTTAGAGAAGGAACAATTTGGAGAATTGCTTCATCTTCAATTATCTTTATTTTTCTTTCCAATTGTTGTTGAATAAATTCAACTCCAAAAGCATCAAACCTTTTAATCTCATAAATACAATCCCTTGACTCATCAATAGCCATATTGCACTTGGAGAGAATCGACCACAAGGACAATGCACTAACTTCATTAATAGTTGTGTCATCATGATCGCCTACAAGATTTTCAACCTTATAGCTTGCATTCATGGTCCATTTAGAGAAAATATATTTTTCAGGAAGGGTTCTTAGTTTTTTCTTCTTCATGATGTATAGAATATGTTTACATGAAATTCCCACAGTCTCAAATTTAGCACACGAACAATTAGCTGTAAAGGTTTCTGTCAAATGAATGTAACAATTGTCCACCACTCTTTATCAACTTTGTGAGACCCCACCTTGTACCTAAAAAAAAGGAAGATAAGATAAAGTCACTTTAAATCTTTTACATCAATTAGGTCAATTTAACATATACTCCTAATAGTACCTGATTTTATTTTCGTCCGTTGAAATCTTTTTATGCTCATAGTCAAGTACGGCTTCCATCCACTCCTTTTTAAAGATATTAAATATTTTTCTTGTGTAGCGCTCACCAGCTATTGCTTCAATTTCATGAGCAGTCTCCAGAATTGCTTTTGTATTTTTAGTTTTAAAATCCTCATCTTCTTCGGCATCCCTCCTACACTTGATTGCTTTGTCATATTGGGTAACAAAGTCATTTAACATTGTGTTGGAGTTGACATATCCATCAAAAAATGCATTGATACTCTCACTTCGGCCACTTGTGGTCATTCCAGCCCAAAAAGTATCTTTCAAATATGTCTTTGCCCAATGATGACGTGAAGCATACATGTTAGACAACAAAGTACCTGGTTTGATATCATATTTAGTCCTCAATGATTCCCATTTGTCTTCAAACTCATCAATGCTTGGACTTTTATACCACGCATGAAAGTCAACATCAAAACTCTCCTTAAATTGTGCGTGTAGTGCTTGAGTATGTTCCATAACATGTTTTTTCATGTGCCATGCACAGAAACGGTGTCGTGTTGTGGGAAATATCTTGGCAATTGCTTTTCCAATAGCTTTATCTTGATCAGTGATAATAGCAGGAGGAGACTTGTCAAACATACATGCCTGAAACTGTTCAAACAACCAAGTAAATGTTGCCTCCGTTTCATCTTCTAACAAAGCGGCAACAAATAAAATTGATTGCCCATGATGATTAACCCCAACAAAAGGGGCAAAAGGAAACTTGAACTTATTCGTTTGATAAGTCACATCAAACACAAAGAGATCACCAAATTGAGCATATGCAGCTCTCGACCTACCATCTGCCCAGAATACACTTCTTAATGTTCCATCTTCCGCCAAATGCATATTAAAATAAAAAGATCCATCAAGAGTAGACTTCCTTTGAAAGTGCTTGATGATGCATTGACATTCTCGCCCCACATTATTCCTTCGCTGAACTGATATAATACTAGTGATTTGAGCTGGAGTAATGTTAACTTCTTTGTCTGTAGCATTCACCACCTTTGAGATCTTTGAAGAAGTTAAACCCTCCTCATAAAGCATAGAAACAAGAGATTTAGCAACTTTTACTCGTCGTAATTCATTCTGAGAAGGAAACTTCTTCACCTTTGATGGAGTGTTAATTAATGGGTGATTGTGTGTATCATTGAACTTCTCTACTTTCCATACTCCATCCACCAACTTTATCTGTAACATCGCTAAACAATTGGTCCTTGTATCCCTTTGCCTTTTAACCGCTTTATCATTTATTCTCTTGACGCCTTCTTTTGAACACACATATCTCCACCTATATATTTCTTGTGTTTTTGCACTCTTGTTAGAGAACTGCTTACGTATTCCGAACCTCTTACCTTTTGCATAATTATTATAAAAATCATAAGCTTCTCCTGAGATTCCAAAGACCCTACATAAAAAATTAGTCTCACTGAATTCATTGTTATCATCTCCTACAATTTCAAATGCATTATCTTGCACATGATCCATATCTTCGTCTTCCATAATTTCACATTGATCATTGTCAACAAACTCATCATTGTCTTTCTCCAAATCAACAAACTCAGTATTGTCTTTCTCTAAATCAACAATGTCATCATAAAAAATTAAGCTCGCACTCATGTCAATGTCCTCAATAGCTGTTATTTGGGAGTGATCCATTATAACGAACTCATGTCAAAGTCTTCAATAGCTATTCACAACCTATATTGACAAGAACCAAAAAAACTTAACACCCTCAATTGAAATTAACTTGACATTTAGAAAGAAAAGAATTTCCTTGAACTTTATGTTACATCAAGGTTGACATTCAAATAAAATTAGTTTCTCACTGGAATTTTTTTTTATAATCTTAAGGAAAAAAAAATGTAAGCATGCTGTCAAATGTTCATTGACAAAAACAATTGAACGAAAAAAAATTCATAAGCATGCTGTCAAAGGGTATGTGAAAAGCTTCATGTGCATTATCTTGTTTTCGTGGCTACCATGTTATGGTTTAACATATGTATATATTTAACAAAGTCCAGTCACTTCAGCTTAAACCTTTAACAAAAAAAAGAGAGAAACAAACACACTCATACCAAATTAAGCATGTTGTCAAATGGTCTATGAAAAGCTGAAAATAAAAAATAAACTCTTGCCAAAGTTGTAAACTTTAAACCCATCAAAATATCTTAGAATAGCAGAAGTGAGAGAAAATCCAACATAAAAAAAGTGTATTACATAAACTTAACTTCAATACAGGGATAAAAAACAAACCTGCAAGAATTCAAACACCTAAATATTTGTAGCAGTCGACATTTCTTCCATTAAGTGTTTCAAAGGTCTAATATAAAAAAAAAAAAAAAAAAAAAATAAAAATCAGAAAAAGCTAAACTTTTAGAAGCACAACACCTATAGGTATAATGTGAATCAAGTTCAAAAAAGAAATGTAACAGTAGCGTGTTCATGAAATGGGATTTTGGCATCACCTTTTTATGTTGGCTCTAGTTTTTTTTCTTCCATTTTTGTATTTCTTTTGCTATACTTGATGTCTTTTCTTGATGAATCTGAATCAAGTCTTTTGGAGAGAAGGAACTTGAAGAAAAACAGAGATTAGAATGGAGATGAGAATGGTGGAAAAAGGTGATGAATAACTTACGTGTAGACTAGGGAAGAATAGAGAACGTGAGAAGAGTGGAGAATGTACATGGAGGTGGGGAGAAATTTTCATACTAAAATGCAGCGTTTAACTTAAAATGATATAGTGTGTTATTTACAACCTCCATCGTCCCTCAAACCACAGTCACCACCACCGATGACAGCCGCCCCATCTCCTTCCACCACCCTCACCATCTTCAACCGCCAGTGACCACAACTTCACACCACCGGCCCACAACCTCCACAGCCCAACCGAGCCCCACTCCGTCGGCCGCCTTCACCACACACTGCCGTCATCCTCCTTCTCTTCACCACCTCTCATCTTCCAAATCGCATAACCAGCGTCCATAGCACCCCACAACCCCTCTCACAACCACATCTCCATCCTTGAACCACCGCTGGCCACCACACCAAAGCCTCATCCACCATCTTCTTCGAAGATCAAAGCCATCATCGAACACCCACAACCAGCCATACCACCCTTTGTATTTTATTTTATTTTATTCTTCACCAAATCACCACCGCTCCACATCGTCTTCCAAGCCAAGACCGAGACCTACCACTTCAACCACCGTGGACCTACATTCACCCACAGCCATCCTCTTTCCTCAGCCAACCGCCAGCCACCATCACAGCCTACCCCCTTCACCATACAAAACCACATCTCCACCGTCCACCCTTCATCTTGGCCAGCCACCATTTTTATTTTTTTATTTTTCCTCTTTTTTTTTTTTTTTCTTTTTTCCACCGCTAGCCACTACCCTTTCCACTACGCCATTGAAACTCCATTACCACACCCATCCACTTGTGACCACCTTGCTCGGCCGTTATCACTACTGTGAGTTTAATGTTTGGGGTCAAATTTCTAAACAAGGTCATTCATTCTCTTTCTTGTTGCTTACAATTTTTTTTCTCAAGTGCAGGGATGTTGATTTAAAGTAAGGGCTTTTTAGAGATTCATTTTTCTAATATTGATTTTGCCTAAATTTATATTGTGAGCTGTGAGCTTACCAACTTTTTAGGAGTTTTCAATTTCTAGATACATCATGTTATATGAACCCTTATTGTTTTGTTGATAATGATTGCAGGTTTCATTACCTAATTAAATGCACGGCTAATTGAAGCTAAAATGTTGCACCACTATTTTATACCCTGCACACCTCACGGTCTATTTGTGTATTTGGATGTTATGTAACCAACTGGGTATCACCATTAGACTGTAGCAATTTCTGTGTTGTGCTTAAGTCTATATCACTATATTTTAGCTTTTGCATTTGATTTGGGGACATATCACATGACAAATCTCGGAATGGTAGTGGTAGTGACTATACATGAACTGTTGCATTTGATTAAAGCTATATTTGAAAATAAATCTGGGAGTTGTGAGTAGTGATGCTGGTATTGTGATACTGCTGGAATTTTCTTTCTTAGTAGTATTGTTTATACATCTGCCATTGGAAATTTTCTGATTTTCAGGGTAAGACTATTCCAGGGACAAAAGGAAACACTTCAGGGAATAAGATGTCAAGCATGACAGGCAGCAAGTATCCTGAAGTACCAGCTTAAGGCAAAAGAGGATGTCACAGCTAATGATGAGCAGCTTTCTGATTAAGCACTGCAATTTTTTTTTCTGAACACCATTTCTTTTTCATTTTCTAGATTTTATTTTTATTTTTATTTTTAGTATTGTATGCAAATGCAGATATATACTCTTATTTTGATAATTCCTGTTAATAATCTCCTATTATCAATATTTTGTTTTGATCTAGGTGTATGTTACAGAATCTTTTGATTTAGTATTATTGCTGAAGACAACAATATTTTAAATATGGGAATTGGTTGCATATTATGCTTGAACTGAGGAATACACACAGAGGAATATATATGCTCAGCAGGAATTTTCAAATTCAGGGGAGATATTTCGGGACATCGACTAAAATGCCACTTTTCACCAACTTTTTTACCTAAATGCCACGCGAACAATGTTATTTCCCAATATGCTACGTGAGCGAGTTCGCTACAGTGCCCAGCGAACTCGATTGGATAACGTGTCACGTTTTTAGTGGACATAGTACCAAGTTCGCTACTGGAGTAGCGAACTTGGTTGGACTTTTTAATTGGAAAAAGTTGACATTCCAACCAAGTTCGCTACTGGGAGTAGCGAACTTGGTACTGTGTCCACTAAAAACGTGACACGTCATCCAATCGAGTTCGCTGGGCACTGTAGTGCACTCGCTCATGTGGCAGATTGGGAAATAACACTGTTCGCGTGGCATTTAGGTAAAAAAGTTGGTGAACAGTGGCATTTTGGTCACTGTTCCAGATATTTCAAACTTTTGAATTTTTTTATTTAATTTTATTTGATTTTATTCTTTTTTTTTTAGTTTTCTGTTTTCCGTTCTACTAGTACTAGTGTCTCTGAATGTTTCTTCAAAATAGCATGAGCTGAATTGGTTAATAAATGTGAATAAACTCTAGGAGGCATAAGTTAAACTCTGAGAATTCAAAATAATTTTTTCTATCATGACATTGCATTGAACATTATCTAGAAAATATGACTGCTCGTTTGTGTGATTTTCTTTATGAGAATTTTTAGATAAAACTTTGATGGGAAAATTAGGAATTAAATTTTAGCTTGATGCCACAGCCTGCGAGGTTTGAGCCTAAACAGTTAATTTTTTTTATAGAGGCCTCACTGTAGTGGTACTCTAGAACTTGATCTGTTTCTCTGTGATGCATGCATGAGTTGAAATGATAAAGACATTCTTGTTCTTGTTAGCCATGTTAGAATATTATATATGATATGATTAGATTTGATTAGATATGATTGGATTCTGTCTTATCCGTAAATAGTCTGACTGTATTCTGACTGTATAGGATTAGGTTTGGATTAGGTTTGGGCCTTACACTTAAGCCCATTAGGATCTCTATATATTGTAACTCCCTGACACAGATCAATACATAACGTATTCTTTTACATTTAACTTGGTATCAGAGCTTTTTCGCTCTGGGGATCCGCTTCCGCTAAAACCCTAAGCCCACTGCTTAGGTGTTCTCTTCTACTTTACCGTGCATTCTTCCGGCGAGTTTCTCTCTAAGCCGTGTGTCTCTCCGGCTTGTTTCTTCAACTGTCAGAACCACTTCCCACCGCCAACAACCGCCGCTCGTCACTGTTCAGGCCACCGGAACCACTTCCGGCCGCCAACAACCGCCGCTCGTCACTGTTCCGGCCACCAGAGCACTGTTCCGGCGAGTTTTCAGCCCAGACTACCTGCGATCAGGACCGTCTCATCCCGGCGACCAGTTCTGTGGTGGTCCGACCACCGTCGCGTCATCAACGCGCCTCCACGCGCCGTTCTTCTCCTCTGCGCGTGGTACTCACGCGCCACCTTCAACCGGCGCGTGTGCACTGTTCCGGTGGATTTTTCCGGCCGTTCTTGGACAGAACTTCTCGCCTTCTTCTCCTCTTTCTGGATCTGTGCTTGGTTCTTTGTGGGTCTCACTTTAGACGCGTGGTTCTCCTTGATTGGATATCGTTTGCCTTCGTTTACGGCTTTTATATTCTGTTTTTAAATGGCAGCAGCGTCCACTGATCTCTCGGAGGTTAACTCTCCTTGTCCTCCTGTCAAAACTTCCTCAGGAATCATCTCTACTAATATTGGGCTCATTACATCTTCCAAACTGAAGGATTCTACCTCTCTTGCTGCGAATATAGCTCAGTCAGACAATGCATCATTTGGTTCAGTTTCTCTCTCACTTGCGGACTATGCTGCACTCCAAACTCTTCTCAAGAAAGCTTCTCCTCAGTCTCAACCATATACTGGTAATCCCGTTGCTTGTGTTTCTCATTCTACATCACTTGGCACTTGGATATTTGACTCAGGTGCTACCGATCATCTCTGTGGTAATAAGGAACTTTTTACATCTCTTACTTATTCTGATCATTTACCTTCTTTTACCCTTGCGGATGGAACCAAAGCCCCAGTTCGTGGGATTGGACAAGCTCGTCCGACCTCTACCTTGGCCTTGACATCTGTTTATTACATTCCTGGCATCCCTTATAACTTAATTTCTATTAGTAAGTTGATCCACTCCCTCACTTGCACCATTACTTTCTCTAACCATTCTGTTTCTGTGCAGGATCCGGGTACGGGGGAAATGATTGGAGTGGGTCGTGAGTCACGGGGGCTTTACTATCTGGATGTGCCTCGTCCTTCAGTGGCACTCTCTCTCACAGAATCTCCACAACTTATCCACAGTCGCCTCGGTCATCCAAGTCTTTCGAAGTTGCAGAAAATGGTTCCTCTTTTATCCGGTCTTCAGTCTTTAGATTGTGTGTCATGTCAACAAGGGCAGCATACACGTTCCTCTTTTGCCAATCGAGTCAATAAACGAGCTGATGCCCCTTTTTCTCTTGTTCATTCAGATATCTGGGGTCCAAGTCGTACCTTGTCTGTTTTAGGTTTTCGGTATTTCGTTACCTTTATTGATGATTTTTCCCGTTGCACTTGGGTCTATTTAATGAAAAATCGTTCTGAGTTATTTTCCATTTATAAAAAGTTTTATACTGAGATTCATACTCAATTTGGTGTTTCTATTCGTATTCTACGTAGTGATAATGCTAAGGAATATGTTTCTATTGATTTTTCTAATTTCTTGGCCACACAAGGTACTTTACATCAAACTACTTGTCCTCACACTCCACAACAAAATGGGGTGGCTGAACGTAAAAACAGACATCTCATTGAAACTGCACGTACCCTTCTTCTTCATATGCAGGTTCCCCTTCACTTCTGGGCAGATGCTGTACTCATCTCTTGTTTTCTCATCAATCGCATGCCCTCATCTGTGCTCAACAATGACATTCCTCATAACCTATTGCTTCCAGATGTTCCTCTTTATCCTCTAACTCCACATGTCTTTGGTTGTACTTGTTTTGTTCATGATCTCACTCCTGGTAAGGATAAGTTAACATCCAAAGCCTTTCAGTGTATCTTTCTTGGTTATTCTCGTCTTCAAAAGGGTTATCGTTGTTATTCTCCCGATCTTAAGCGTTACTTAGTTTCCGCTGATGTCACTTTTCTTGATCAACAACCCTTTAATTCTATTCCATCTCAGTTGTCACAGGTTGATCATGTTCTTCCTGTCCCTTTTCTTGACTTGTCTTTGCCAGCTGCAGGTGCTTCTATTCCAAATGAGCAACCTATTGCTTCTATACCTGAGGACCGTCCACTTCTCACCTATCAGCGTCGCAAAACTATGCCTCCTATCGACTCGACTCTTGCTGACTCATCGCCCACTGCTGTTGCTTCTTCCTCTCCGGATCCTTCACCAGAGGCTCTTCCCATTGCTCAAAGAAAAGGTACTCGTACTACTCGTAACCCTTATCCCCTTTATACTTTTTTGAGCTATGACCGTCTTTCTTCACCTCATCTCACCTTTGTTTCTAGTCTTTCTTCTATTTCTATTCCTAAGACCACAGGTGAAGCACTTTCCCATCCAGGGTGGCGTCAAGCGATGCTTGATGAGATGACTGCACTTCATTCCAATGGCACTTGGGACCTTGTTTCTGCTCCTCCACAGAAGTCTACAGTTGGTTGTCGCTGGGTGTTTACTGTGAAAGTTGGACCTGATGGCCATGTTGATCGACTCAAGGCCCGCCTAGTTGCAAAGGGTTTTACTCAAATATTCGGCCTTGATTATAGCGATACATTCTCTCCGGTCGCTAAGATGGCGTCTGTCCGCCTATTTCTTGCCCTTGCTGCTGTTCGTCACTGGCCACTCCTTCAACTTGACATCAAAAATGCCTTTCTTCATGGTGATTTACAAGAAGAAGTTTACATGGAGCAACCACCTGGTTTTGTTGCTCAGGGGGAGCCTGGGAAGGTGTGTCGTCTTCGAAAATCCTTATATGGTCTCAAGCAGTCTCCTCGAGCATGGTTCAGTCGCTTCAGTTCTGCTGTTCAGGAGTTTGGCCTAATTCGCAGTAAAGTTGATCACTCTGTGTTCTATAGGATCACATCTCCTGATAAGTGCATCTATTTGTTAGTCTATGTTGATGACATCATTCTCACCGGGAGTGATCAAGACGGAATCCATCAGTTAAAACAACATTTATTCAGTGCATTTCAAACAAAGGACCTTGGGAAGCTGCGTTACTTCTTGGGAATTGAGGTAGCACAATCTAGACAGGGCATTTCTATCTGTCAAAGGAAGTATGCCTTGGATATCCTAGAAGAGACTGGTATGTTGGCGTGTAAGCCAGTTGATACACCAATGGATCCTAATGTTAAGTTATTGCCCAGACAAGGGGAGCCGTTATCTGATCCTGGACGTTATCGAAGGCTGATTGGGAAGCTCAATTATCTTACTGTGACTAGGCCAGATATTTCTTTCGCTGTCAGTACGGCCAGTCAGTTCCTTGATTCCCCTTGTGATTCACATTGGGATGCTGCTGTGAGGATCCTCCGATACATCAAAGGAGCACCAGGAAAAGGTTTGTTATATTCGGATCAGGGAAATACAGAAATTTGTGGTTACTCAGATGCCGATTGGGCAGGATCACCCTCGGACAGACGCTCTACTTCTGGTTATTGTGTCTTCTTCGGAGGAAACTTAATCTCATGGAAAAGCAAGAAACAACCTGTTGTTTCCCGATCTAGTGCAGAAGCTGAGTATCGTGCAATGGCAAATACTACCTGTGAGTTGATCTGGTTAAAGCAGTTGATTCAGGAGCTTCATCTTTGTGAACAGAAACAACCCATGACACTCATCTGTGATAATCAAGCTGCGCTACATATATCCTCTAATCCTGTTTTTCATGAGAGGACCAAACATATAGAGATTGATTGTCACTTCATTCGGGAAAAGATTCAGTCAGGAGAAATCAAGACAGCTTTTGTCAACTCATCTAATCAACTAGCAGATGTTTTCACTAAAGCTCTTAGAGGTCCTCGGGTTGAATACATTTGTAACAAGCTTGGTGCTCATAATATATACGCACCAGCTTGAGGGGGAGTGTTAGAATATTATATATGATATGATTAGATTTGATTAGATATGATTGGATTCTGTCTTATCCGTAAATAGTCTGACTGTATTCTGACTGTATAGGATTAGGTTTGGATTAGGTTTGGGCCTTACACTTAAGCCCATTAGGATCTCTATATATTGTAACTCCCTGACACAGATCAATACATAACGTATTCTTTTACATTTAACTAGCCATTTGGCCGAATAGCCCACTTGAAAAGATTTTTTTTCCATTGTTAGCCCCTTTGAGCCTTAGACTGATTTTTGTTCAATTCCCCATAAATTACTTAGCTTATATTCCTGTTGACTCACCCTTAAATAAGATTGAAATACTGATCAAAGAAAATGTAAGGTGAAGTGCTCTATTGAAAGTTAAGTGATAAAAAGAAAAATAGTACCTCAAAGGAAAAAGAAATCTGTTTGAGAAGAGGATGTGCAAAGGAAAAGAAAGAAATTGTGAAAGAAAATTTCTGCTATAAATTATACGCAGAAAGAAAGATAAAGGTGGTGGAAAAAGGAATAAAAATCAAGCCTATGGTAGTGCTATTACACTGATGGATTGAGTGATTATACCCCAAACACTTGAGTGATGAGTGTATTGTTTATCTTAGTGAGGGGTATTCAAGTTAGATTCTAATTTTCTTTTTGAAACTGAAAAGTCTTGTTTAAAATTCTCAACACTGAAAATCATTCATGCTTAGCATAGTACTCTCATGAGCTTCTTATGCTCTAAATTATTTGTTTTGATGCAATGTTATGCTTGAATTTTATGTATATTTTCTCACAAGGTTAAGTTCCTGCTTCATAGTGTTTATTCTAGTTTATTGTTGATGACAACAATGTCTAAATCTGGGAATTGTTTGATGAGTCTCCAATTTACTATGTATCAAGGGTCAATATGAGCATGAAATTGATTTAAAAGTAATTAAAAGTTATGAGAATTATAATTAAATTGTTATTTTATTTTTAATAATATTCTCATAAGATTTCTTATATTTTGCAGTAATTTCAGCTCAATAAAGAGATAAATTGGAGATATCAAGCAGAGTTGCTTTGGATTTCTGAATCATAGAAGATCTTATCAAATCTTCATTTGAATATTTTTAAGGAAAGTTTTCCATTAAAATAAAAAGGAAAAGATTTGAAGGATTGGATCAAAGATATGATTAGAGATTATAGTGAAGATTCCATTAAAGATATGATGGAAAATTAAAAGATATGGTTTTCATCCCTATAAAAAGGCATCTCTTGGAAACACAAAAACACAATTGGACAGAGGCAACAATTTTCACCAATATTTTCTTAATGTTCTTGATACTCTTGCATGCATTCAAATTTAATTGTTTTTAAATTTTCTATTTTAAATTTAATTATTTTTAAATTCTGTTTTGAAATCTCAAAATCAATTACTTTCACAACACAAACAAATTTTCTTTTCCAATTTAAGGGGAATAGTTGGATTAATACTTGGTGCATTAATCTTCGAGGGAGCGATATCTTACTTATCACTTTATTACTTGAAACGAACAGTTTACTTGCCGATTTCGCATCAAGCATCCTCCTGCTGCTTTGATATCCCAGTATCCCTAGGTAACTTATGAAGTATTAAGTATTGTATCCGAGATGAGCATGGAGGATGTAACCGGGCTCAATATCGGTACCTTAGAGAATTATGACATTGTTCCTTCCCACGAAAATGAGTCGGTTTGCTCAGGGAAGAACCCGGATGAGCCTTCATTTTTCTTCTTTTACCGAGAACTTATTGCAAAACTCATTTTTCGGTTTTCTTTATCCGAATTTCAAATTTATGTTTTGAATCATCTCCATTTTGCTCCCACTCAACTTCACCCTAATGGTTGGGGTTTTGTCAAAGTTTTTGAGCGTTTATGTGCATATCTAATGTTGGGTGGTATGCTGATGGTGGAAAATATAAGTTCTGATAGGGGACGTTCCTCTATTCTTGCAGAACACAGATTCGTCCCTTAGATCCAACCCAAGTGCGCAAGTGCACGCATCAAGTAATAAAGGGAGTATTAATGCCCAAATTATCGTTCCCACGAGGATAGAGTGCTAATTATTGTTTTATCACTGTTTATAAAGAGTGAAAATGAGAAGAAAAGTTAGTAAATGAACTGTCGGGTCAAACGTTCTCTACTGTCTTGACAACGTTCCTCAGGAACAGTAGGTTCAATCTGATGGCAAAAAGTTGCTCGCTGCGTTATGTATGTGATCCTTCCTGTTTAGAAGAAGGTGAGATAACAATCATCGAAGTTTTTATAAGTACTAAATGAAATAAAATAAAACTACTAAAACAGAAATAACTATAATCAAGAGACAACAGGGTGGTGGTTAAAATAGTTTAACAGAAGGAACGGATTCACTGCTTCACTCTTGAAGGGGCTGTTTTCTCTGCTCAAGACTTAGCACCTTTTGGCTTTGTCCTAGTTTCTTTGCCTGCCAACTCTGATTCCTCAGCTCATGGTCTAGATGGCTCACAAGTTTCTATATTCCTATGGCCCCCTTGAGTCCAACAGGTACTTAGTTCAGAACCTTAAAATGGACGAGTTGGCCCCTTATTCCTAAGGTGACCAGTAGCGTTTTTGCCATGACATCTACCTTCCCCCAATGGCTATCCCTACCTTATGGAAGTTCTTTTCTCAGTATGTACCCAATTTCCATTGGCACACAATGAATATAGCTTACTTAGCCAAAGAAATACAAAAAGCTTCGGTCAAGAGTTTTGAAAACAGTTCTTTAAGAGTTTCACAATTTACCCGTTCCACAGATAGTTCAGCTCATGGCTGATAGTTTAAACATAATTATTCTCAACTGAGATCACATAGACCCGAGATTTAGTCAAGAGATAACGATTGGAACGAAGAGAAAAACACTTATATTAATTTAAAAGATAGTTTACAAAAATAAACAGAAAATGGAGAAAGATGGGTATTTGCTCGTGAGGAGTCTTGATGGTTGTTTACAGAGAAGGGAAGAGGGGTTGTCGCTTAACTATAGTTACAACCGAAAAATTAAACTATGTTACTAACTACTACTACTACTAGGTGATCTTCTTCCTTCTGGACTTTAATCCCTCCAGAATCCGATGATGTTTTTGTATGAGGGTGGTCCTATTTATAGATGGAAGGAGAATGGCAAGACTGTAATTCCCTTGGAGCTAATTGCTTGAATGAGGGGACGGGACGGTGGCAGCAGAGTATGGAAGCTTGCGTGAATTGCTGAATGGAACAGGGCTTGGTGATGATTAGCCGTTGTTTGCAGGCCTTCCCATGTTTGGCTTTTGTTTTCAGCCAATGAGAACTCTTGATTCCCTGCTCTTCACGTTTCCAGCTGCTCAGTTGGTGCACCGCCTTGCTTTTTAGAAGTCTTTAACTCTACGTTACCTGCAAAGTGTACAAAAGCATTAAATGAATGGAGCAGGTGCATTAAATGCGTCTCAGTCCGTTCCCCTTTTAATATATTTTAAAGGAATACGTTACCATCCATTCCCCCACTGTGTTTTTGTCACAAATGTGTAAAACAAGTGATTTTCATGCTGAAGTTGCTCATCAGATGAGGGAACGTATGATATTTTGCCATCAAAATGGGCTTAGATGGGAACGAATTTACGTCCCATCACACACCCCAAAACTAAACTATTGGTTGTCCTCAAACAACTCAGAAATATTGTATTGGTCTGCCCAATTTAAAAGAATAGCATAACAACAAGGAACTTGAGCCACTGAGCAACCATGAACTTTTCAGAAAATGAACTACTCTCCATAGTAAACAGTAAGAGTATTCTCTCCCCAGATAAGAGAAGGTTGTTGATCTTTTGTCTCACTGTCACTCATGGGTTGGTGTTTGCTCTGTCCATTCCTGGATGTGATTCTTCAGAACTTGCCTTTCTGCTGCGTTCCTATGAAGTACAGCTGTCTTCCGTTTCAAGGATTTCTTTGATGGGTAAGTGTATGGAACTGTGGAAGAAGTGGTGGCTTGATTTGTGGGATCAAGGAACGTTTAGCTTTTGTGCCTTTGAACTTGGACTTTTTCTATTTTGAGGGAACACCTTTTCTTGAACCTTTTTCCCCCTTTGGAGGAAGGTTTTCTGGTTTTTCTTGAATTCTTTTGAATGGTTGTTCCCCTTTTTCTTTGTTTTTCTTCTGCCCCTTTTTGGTTCATTTTTGAGTACGTTCCTTGTTCTTTCTGATTGATCAGATGGTGTATGATGGGGGTGAGGTGAGTGTGTGATTCTGTTTTGATCCTTGACAGCAGAATTCATCTGTCTTCAGTAGTACTTATAGCATCAAGGAAAACTGAGAAGTTTCATTGTGGTTACACCTCAGGAACGCTCTCAGAAGTAGGTGTTTGGCATTTTTCCGTTCCTTACCAGTTTGAGTTCACACAGATCAACTTCTTTCAAAAATCTGAGGATTAAATTCCCTGCATTGTTTCTATTTTCAAGTACTTAGAGAAAGAACAAGCATGATTAGTCAGTGACTTTGTGTTTCATGTATGTTAGTTAATCCAAAAGAATTGGGCAGTCTTAATACTACAACTGAAATGCATGTATATACCAAACAATTTGATCAAAAAAAGTCTTTTTCATTGCAAAAAGATTAATTACAAGGGAACAAAAAGAAATTAAAACAGAACTGAAAACAAACTAAGCTAAGATAAATAAGAGGGTTTCTCCTTTTCATTGTGGAGGTCTGTGATTAGGGACCACCCCAAAACTACGTTCCTGGAACGTACTTTATTTGGACTTTTTGGAGAGGAACATCAGACGTTCCCTCCTTTTCGGGAGCTATGTGGTTATGGATAACCACCCCAAAACTTTGCTCTTTGTTAGAGAGCAAATGTATCTACTGGGTTGCCTCCCAGTCAGCGCTTAGTTTAATGTCTTTAGCTAGACATGGTACTTACCTCTCAAGGAGTTTCAGAAAGAGGGATACTTTCCTCTTTTTCATCAAAGGTTTCATCATTGTATAGCTTCAACCTGTGCCCATTTACCTTGAAGGAACGACCATGTTCTGAACCTTGGATTTCGAAAGTTTCGTTTCCTGCATCGTTAATAATTTGATATGGTCTGGTCCATCTTGATTTGAGTTTACCTGGGAACAGTCGGAGTCTGGAGTTGAAGAGTAGCACCTTCTGACCGATTTTTAGATCTCAGTTCCTGATCCTTTTATCGTGCCACTTCTTCATCTTCTCCTTGTACAATCTATGATTTTCATATGTGTTCCCTCTGAACTCCTCTAACTCTTTGAGTTGTAGCAATCTCTTCTCTCCAGCTGTTTTTTCATCCAGGTTGAGGGTCTGGACTGCCCAGTAAGCCTTGTGCTCCAGTTCGAGGGGGAGGTGGCAAGTTTTTCCAAATATCAATCTGTACGGGGAACACCCTAAGGGTGTTCTATATGCTGTTCTGTAAGCCCATAATGCCTCATCTAACTTGAGAGACCAGTCTTTAGAGACCAGTCTTTTCGAGAAGGATTAACTACCTTCTCTAAAATTCTCTTAACCTCTCGGTTAGAGACTTCGATGAGACCACTGGTTTGTGGATGGTATGGGGTTGCAACTTAGTGTTTGACTCCATATTTCTCCAACAACCTCTCAAGTTGGCGGTTGATGAAATGTTTCCCTCCGTCGCTGATGAGACAACATGGGGTTCCATATCTGGTTAATATGTTCCTCTTTAAAAATTTTATAACCACCTTAGCATAATTAGTGGGTAAAGCAACTGCTTCTACCCACTTGCTTACATAATCCACAGCCATTAATATGAATTTGTTTCCACACGAAGGAGGAAAAGGTCCCATGAAGTCAATGCCCCAAACATCAAATAATTCAACTTCTAGGATCGGATCGAGGGGAATTTCATTTTGTTTAGTCAAGTTACCTTCTCTTTGACATTTATCACAACTTTTTGCATATTGACGTGCATCTTTAAAAAGGGAAGGCCAGAAAAAACCTGACTGAAGAACCTTGGAGGCAGTCCTGATTCCACCTAAATGTCCTCCATATGGGGACGAATGGCAGTGTTGAAGGATTTGAGGTTGTTCTTCTTCTAGGACGCACCTTCTTATCATTTGGTATGCGCATCTTTTGAATAGTAGTGGTTCATCCCAGAGGTAGTTCCTGCAATCGTGAAAAAATTTCTTCTTCTGCATTTTATTCGCCTCATAAGGTTCCAGCCCTGCTGCAAGGAAGTTGGCTATATCAGCAAACCAAGGAGAATTTGTCTCGATGTGATTAATGACAAACAATTGTTCGTCAGGGAACGTTTCCTTGATTGGTAGCCCCACTTCAATGTGTTCCAATCTGGACAAATGGTCTGCAATTTGATTTTCACATCCTTTTCTTTCTTTGATCTCCAGATTAAACTTTTGTAGCAGTAGGACCCATCTTATCAATCTTGATTTTGCTTCCTTTTTTGAGAAGAGGTACTTGAGAGCTGCATGGTCAGTATGGACAGTAACTTTTGATCCTAAAATGTAAGGCCTGAATTTTTCACAAGCATATACTACAACCAATAGCTCCTTTTCAGTGACTGTGTAGTTCACCTGAGCTTCATTTAGAGTTTTACTGGCGTAATATATGCTACGAAAAAGTTTGTCCTTCCTCTGGCCCAGAACTACCCCAATAGCATGATCACTTGCATCGCACATTAGTTCAAAGGGTAAGTTCCAGTCTGGAGGTTGGATGACAGACGTGGTAATGAGCTTATTTTTCAAAGATTCAAAAGCTTTCACACAGTCAGAGTTAAACTCAAATTTTATGTCTTTTTCTAATAAGTGACATAAAGGTCTATCTATTTTGGAAAAATCTTTAACAAACCTTCTGTAAAAGCCTGCATGCCCTAAAAAAGATCTCAAGGTTTTTACACTTACTAGTGGTGGCATTTTTGCTATAGCTTCTACTTTGGCTTGATCCACTTCCAGTCCTTCTCTAGAAATTTTATGTCCCAGGACTATTCCTTCTTTCACCATGAAGTGGCATTTTTCCCAATTAAGCACTAGATTAGAGGACAAAGACCTTTGAAAGACTTCTTCTAAATTGTCCAAGCAGTGATCATATGACGTCCCCAGTACTGAAAAATCATCCATAAAGACTTCTACTCCTTCACCTATTAGATCAGAAAAGATTGAGAACATACACCTCTGGAACGTTGCTGGTGCATTACATAACCCGAAGGGCATCCTTCTGAAAGCGAACGTTCCATATGGGCAAGTGAAGGTGGTCTTATGTTGATCTTTTGGTGCCAAAGCAATTTGATTATACCCCGAATATCCATCAAGGAAGCAGAAGTATTCTTTTCCTGCTAGGTGGTCCAGCATCTGATCTGTAAAAGGGAGTGGGAAATGGTCCTTCCTGGTGGCATTGTTGAGCTTCCTGTAATCTTGGCAGATTCTCCATCCTGTAACCTTTATCACAGGTATCAGCTCATTCTTTTCATTCTTTTCCACTGTGATGCCCCCCTTTTTGGGGACGCATTGGACATGACTTACCCAACTGCTGTCAGATATTGGGTATATGATCCCTGCATCC
Organism: Gastrolobium bilobum; assembly: GCF_033153095.1. Taxonomy (NCBI): domain Eukaryota; kingdom Viridiplantae; phylum Streptophyta; class Magnoliopsida; order Fabales; family Fabaceae; genus Gastrolobium; species Gastrolobium bilobum. The sequence goes on along the minus strand of NW_026896725.1, from coordinate 1,310 downwards.
AGCCATTTGATGACTTCCTTTCTCACTACTTCTTTCATTATAGGGTTCAATCTTCTTTGATGTTCCACTGAAAAACTGTTAGGATCAGTCAATAATATTTTATGCATACAAAATGAGGGACTGATACCTTTGAGATCAACTATGGTCCAACCGATGGCTCCTTGGTATTTTTTTAGCTTGTCAAGCAACAGTCCTTCTTGTTCCTTGGTAAGAAACGAAGAAATGATCACAGGAAGGGTTTTGTTGTTCCCCAGATATGCATACTTCAAATGTTGGGGAAGGGGTTTTAGTTCTAACTCAGGAGGTTTTTCTGAAGAAGGTCTTTTGAGCTGCTTCTTCTTTTCAGTTCTTATCAAAGGTTCAGGCCTTCTTTCTTGCAGATAGAAACTCTGCTCTTCCTGTTGTGGGTCTTTTTCTTCTTCCTCGTATTCTTCTTCCTCTGTTTTTCTGCTATGCTGATTGTCTAACAAAGTGAGAGCAGAACATTCTTCCAAGTCTTCTCCTTCATCCTGGAACTTTATTGCTTTGACAATATTGAACTTGATCTCATCGTCATGAACTCTCATGGTTAGTTCCCCCTTTTGTACATTGATAACTGCTCCTCCAGTTGCTAGGAACGGTCTATCCAGAATGATGGGAATGTCATCATCAGCTTCATAATCCAGAATAATGAAGTCAGCAGGTAAGGTAATTTTATCTACTTTGACTAGCAGATCTTCAATCTTCCCTTCTGGCTTGACGATGGATCTGTCTGCCATTTGTAAGGTCACCGTGGTGGGCTTAGTTGGTCCAGTGGATAATTGTTTGAAGACAGATAGGGGCATGAGATTGATGTTGGCCCCTAAATCACACAAGGCTTTCCCTTGGTACGTGTTTCCTATAATGCAAGGAATGGTGAAGCTTCCTGGGTCTTGAAGCTTAGGTGGGAGTTTGCCTAAGTATTGGCAACTCTCTTGTGTCATTTTTACAGTCTCATATTCCGTTATTCCTCTTTTTTTTTAGAGGACATCTTTCATGAATTTTACGTACCTGGGCATCTGTTCTAGTGCGTCCACCAGAGGAATGTTGATGTGAAGTTGTTTTAAAATGTCCAGGAACTTTCCAAAGTGCTTATCCTCCTGTTGTTTTTTTGTTCTTTGAGGGAACATAATTTTTGTTGATATTTGCCTGCTTTGAGTTGGACTGATTGGTTGGCTGTTGGCTTCCTTTTCAGGTTCTGGGTTCTGTTCGTCTGTAACTGGTAATTGTTGATGTGCTTTTGGGGCTGCTTCAGGTGTTTCAGTTTGTTCTTTTTCCTTTGGTCGAACTGT